>NC_091472.1:109195706-109495706 GCF_036971445.1 Narcine bancroftii
TTACATCACCAGCCATCTGAGTTTGAATCTGGCGCTGTCTGTAAGGAGTTTGTATGTGCTCCTTGTGTCCATGTGCTCCAGTTTCCTTCTACATTCCAAAAGCGCGCATGGTTAGAAGGATAGAAGGTGTACTTGTGCAGCGCAGGCATGTGAGCCAGAAATGCCTATTACCATGCAGTAACCCCAAAAAAATACTTTAAAAAATATATATATGAAGAGAGAAAGCAGCATGGGGAGGGACGAAGAAGTGATAGGATTCTAGCTGAAGGTGGGAGAGGTGGAGAGACAGATAGTGGGAGAGACTATGGGAGAAGGGGAGAATTAGGGAGAAAAGTAAGAACTGAAGTGGGAAAATGGAAATCTCTACCTATATCTGGCCCCACAGTTTCCACGTCTTCTTTGGCTCTAAGACTGCACTTGCTGGAATTTAGACGGATGCAGGAGAATCTCACTGAAACCTATTGAATACTGAAAGGACTGGATAGAGTGGATGTGCAGAGGCTAATTCATATGGTGGGGTGAGGGGGGGGGGGTGGTGTCTGGGACCAGAGGGGACAGCCTCAGAATCCCTTTTGGAACACAGATGTAGAGGAATTTCTTTACCCAGAGGGTGGTGAATCTGTGTAATTCATTGCCAATGAATGGCTGTGGAGGCCAAGTCATTGGGTTGATTTGTGGACTATGTGGACCTTTTATGAATTATTTTAAGAATCTCTGATTTAATACGAATGCAGAAGTGTTGATTAATAAGGTAATGTATTACTTTTGTTATGGGTTATATTATATTTTATTTTATATATAAATATTTTTTAAAAAGATTTAGATTGTTGGGGATTTAAGTGTAGGTCACCACAAACAGAGTAACACAACGTCTCATTTAAAATGTAAGAGCTTGGCTGAAGCCAGTCATGCAGGCACCAGTGGCTTTGCAAAAGACAATGGGACTGTTTGGAACGAACCTCAGAAGCAGGTGCAAATGGATTGAAGCCCTGGCTCAAAGTGCTGATAAGATCTTTCAAGGATTGGGTTAGCCCTGCAAGAGATTCTGGTTTTTACAAGCAGAGAGAGAGAGAGAGAGAGAGAGGATTAGACAAAACAGGCTTTCTATTGGAGAGAGAAGGAGGACAATACTGCAGTGGCTTTTCGAGGCTGTAACATGACAAGTTGGCAGCTTGTTGGAAACCCCATTTTGAAGATGGGTTGTGAACTCTGAGTTCAGCCTGTTGAAAAACCCTTGTTGCCAGCCTTGCATTTGCCTTCTTCACACTGACTCAACATGCAAGTTTACCTTCAGGCTATCCAACACGAGGACTCCCAAGACCCTTTGCACCTGGGAATTTTCCGTTTTCTCCCCATTCAGAAACTAGTCTGCCCATTTATTTCTTCTGCCAAAGTTCATTACTGTACACTTGCCAACATTGTATTACATTTGCCATTTTTTTGCCCATTCTCCTCATCTGCATGTTCTTCTGCAACTTCCTTGTTTCCTCCACACTACCTGCTCCTCTGCCTATCTCTATATCATCAGCCAAGCTGGCTACAAAGCTATTCATTGCATTTTATAAATCATTGATACAATCTAAATCATCCAATCTGAAATCAACACACAAAACCTTCAGCATGCCCGAAAAACCAACTTCGGCGTATCTTTAAAAGTGCTGGCAAAACTCAACAAGTCCCACAGCATCCATAGGAGGTAATGATATATAATCAACAGGGTTTGAGCCCTTTGTCAAGATGTGAAGAAAAAGCAGCATGCCTGAATAAAAAGGTAGGGGGAGGAGGGAAGAAGGGACAGGGAGAGGAGCAAAGGCCAACAACCAAGAGGCCAGAGGTGGACATGGATTGGAGATTAGGAGAGAAAAGCAGAGAATTGATCAGGGAGGGGGTAGCTCTGTAAATGCAGAGCTGGAGGAAAGGAGTCAGAGGGATAGAGGAAGCGAGAGAGACAAGTGGCGGGGACCTAGAGAATATAAAGATAGGGACAGAGAGAAAGAGACAGACAGACAGACAGACAGAGACAGAGAGAGGGGAGGCGGCTAATAGAAACCAGAGAAGTCAATGTTAATGTCATCTGGAAGGAGGATGCCCAGATGAAAATGCAGTGTTCCTCCAATTTGCGGCTAGTCTCAATTTGGCAGTGCATAAGACCACTGACATACATGTAGGCATGTGAATTGGACTGGAAATTGAAATGGGTTGCCATTGTCATATCCTTGCTATTACAGCAGAAAGAGGGAAGGTACTCCACAAAGTGATACCCTAGATTCTGTCCAGTTTCTCTGATATAAAGACCTCTGTAGTGTATCTTTACCTGTGTTTAGTAACTGGACCTGAAATTGAGCAGCTTTATGTTCACAGGAGTCAGTACTCACTTTAATACATTGATACTACTCATCCTTCAGCAGTAATGCAGGATTCTGTGCTGGGAACATCATTACAGTTTTAATAATATTGACTTTGGAATCATTCTCAGCATATCTGACTCACTTCCTTGGACCAAAAGGACAGGGACATCATATTCTGTCTCATGACATGAAAGTAGCCAAAAGCATCTGGATAGAATGATGCTTCTGCTATAATTAGTCGTGGAGATATCGGCCACGTTGGAGCATTTAAGGCTGTCGAAGGTAAACTTCAGGGAGATGCTTCAGTCCATCTGATCATTATTGTTGCAGTACTGGCCTGAGCAGACAAGACTTGTGTTTCCCTGGTCGATTTCAGTGAGGTCCAGATTAGAATCTTCTACATGTTGTGAGAAGTTTTGGCACCGCGGGGAGATGGGTTCTCTGCGAAAGTAGATGGGACTGAACTCAAGAAGGCTTATGGTACTACCGAGCCAGGTGCCTTGTGAAGCAAGGAAAATTATGACAATTTTCCATTGCACCAAAGGGGGGTCAAATCATTTGTCAGCTGTTTCACATTTATCAATTCTCATTTGGCATGCTTTGGAAATAATAGAAACAGATTCAGGTCATCTGCTTTGGTTGTAATCGTAAATTTTAATGTAGTGAAAGCTATTACAATGTCATTATATCTTAAAGAATATCAACCATATTTCACCACTTTATTGAAAAAAATATAGATTTGTTTTTAATTTCATAGAAACTGCAGTGCTTGAATCTTGAGGAAAATAATGAGCTGTTGGAAGCACTGCAGCCTCACATCTGTGAGTAGAAATTTGCCAGACAATGTTTTAGATTGGGGCTAAACTATAAAGGGGATGATATTACATGCATGAAGGGGGGGGGGGGAAGAAGCTGTTGAGAGAAAAATAGGTAAAGAAGAGATGGAAAAAAATAGAACAGGAGAGAGATAAAAAAAGAAAATCGGCAGATGCTGGGGTTTTCGTGCAATGCACAAAAGTGCTGGAGAAGCTCAGCAGGTCATGCAGCATCCATAGAAGTAAAGGGTAACAAACATTTTGGCCCTGAGCCCTACATTGAAATACAGATGGATGCCTGGTGGGGGTATGGGGAGGAGGAGAGGAGAAGAGGGAGGAAGGGGAAGAGGGGCAGAGCACAGGCTAACAGTTAATAGGTGGCTAGAAGTGGGAGGGTAGAAGAGAAGGAAGCTGAGAAGTGATCGGAGAGGGTAGAGGGTTGAGAAGGGTAGCTCTGATAAGCAAAAGAAGGGATGGGGAGGGGGAGCTGGAGGAAAGGAGACAGAGGGGGAGGGAAAGAGAGAGAAAGGGAAGTTCACCAAAATTGGAGGTGAATAATGATGCCGTCTGGTTGGGTGCAATCATTTATCTGGCCAATACCACCATCCTTCCCAATTAATAATGAGTCATGTCTCAGAATCGACTGACTCAGTGGTCTTGATGCTGAGGCTTCTGCCTTTACGTGTAAGGGTGATCTTCTATGTCCCTACAGTGTCTGACAAGTTTCTCTTGTGTCTTGGTGTGAGCTTGCAGGCGCCTCAGATTGAAGAGACTGCCATCCGTGCGGTACCGGATGTAAACAGCGTCTTCATTGTTGGGGTCTTTCATGGCTTGGTTCAGCATCATGCTGAAGAAGATTGAAAAGAGGGTTGGTGCGAGAACACAGCCTTGCTTCACGCCATTGTTAATGGAGAAGGGTTCAGAGAGCTCATTGCTGTATCTGACCCGACCTTGTTGGTTTTCGTGCAGTTGGATAATCATGTTGAGGAACTTTGGGGGACATCCGATGCGCTCTAGTATTTGCCAAAGCCCTTTCCTGCTCACGGTGTCGAAGGCTTTGGTGAGGTCAACAAAGGTGATGTAGAGTCCTTTGTTTTGTTCTCTGCACTTTTCTTGGAGCTGTCCGTGAACTACTCTTTGCAGATGATGCCGCTTTAGTTGCCCATTCAGAGCCAGCTCTTCAGCGCTTGACGTCCTGCTTTGCGGAAACTGCCAAAATGTTTGGCCTGGAAGTCAGCCTGAAGAAAACTGAGGTCCTCCATCAGCCAGCTCCCCACCATGACTACCAGCCCCACCACATCTCCATCGGGCACACAAAACTCAAAACGGTCAACCAGTTTACCTATCTCGGCTGCACCATTTCATCAGATGCAAGGATCGACAATGAGATAGACAACAGACTCGCCAAGGCAAATAGCGCCTTTGGAAGACTACACAAAAGAGTCTGGAAAAACAACCAACTGAAAAACCTCACAAAGATAAGCGTATACAGAGCCATTGTCATACCCACACTCCTGTTCGGCTCCGAATCATGGGTCCTCTACCGGCACCACCTACGGCTCCTAGAACGCTTCCACCAGCGTTGTCTCCGCTCCATCCTCAACATCCATTGGAGCGCTTACACCCCTAACGTCGAAGTACTCGAGATGGCAGAGGTCGACAGCATCGAGTCCACGCTGCTGAAGATCCAGCTGCGCTGGGTGGGTCACATCTCCAGAATGGAGGACCATCGCCTTCCCAAGATCGTGTTATATGGCGAGCTCTCCACTGGCCACCGTGACAGAGGTGCACCAAAGAAAAGGTACAAGGACTGCCTAAAGAAATCTCTTGGTGCCTGCCACATTGACCACCGCCAGTGGGCTGATAACGCCTCAAACCGTGCATCTTGGCGCCTCACAGTTTGGCGGGCAGCAACCTCCTTTGAAAGAGACTGCAGAGCCCACCTCACTGACAAAAGGCAAAGGAGGAAAAACCCAACACCCAACCCCAACCAACAAATTTTCCCTTGCAACTGCTGCAATCGTGTCTGCCTGTCCCGCATCGGACTTGTCAGCCACAAACGAGCCTGCAGCTGACGTGGACTTTTTACCCCCTCCATAAATCTTCGTCCGCGAAGCCAAGCCAAAGAAGACAGTGTCTGAAAAATGGCCTTGCTGTATTGCTATCCAGACCAGTTTTGTGCACACAGACTGCTGTTTGCAAACCAATGACAGAAGCAAAGTAACCACACACACAACCATCTACTCTCCTCTAGGATTACTTTTTCTCCAGCACAATATTTACACCCAGTTTATTACGAGAATAAATGTAGCAGTTTATATTGCACGGCATGTTCCAGATTTATATGTGAACCCCAAGAGTTTTAAGAGGTTGATTTATATCCTGAGGACGCATATTGGAGAGTAATGTTTAAACTTTTCTTCAGATTACATTGTATGGAGACATGTGGGACGCCATTGGAAGCAACGTGTGAGAAGGCAGAAGTATGGCAAACAGGCTGGTATTGAGTTCAAACTGAGAGTTAATCCATTCAGACCCACACCACCGATGATCTTACTCACAAATGTAAGGTCGCTGGAGAAGAAAATGGATTACCTGAAGCTGTATCTGAACCAGGGAGAACTGCAGGACTGCTGTGCTCTGGTGATTACAAAAACATGGCTGCAGGATTCCATTCCAGGCTCAGCGATCTGGTTTAATGGTCTTATCACCTTCAGAGAAGACAAGGTTCAAAGGGGGATGGTGCATTTACATCAGCGAGAACTGGTACACAAATGGGTACCTGATGGTGAATTGCAAACCTTTCTCCTGCCCAGGGAATTCTTGGCCACACTGATGGCCACAGTTTACATTCTACCTTTGACAAATGAGGGTAAAGGAATGAAGGAGCTTTATGGTACCATTTGTGAAGCCCAGATGTCCCACCCTGATGGTGCTATGATTGTAGCTGAGGTCTTCAACCATGTCAACCTGAAAGCTGTTCTACCATGATTACAACAGCATGTCCACTTTGCCACCAGAGGAGAGAACACCATGGATCGGGAGTACACCAACTTACTAGGTGCATACAAGGCTGCCCCTCACCCCCATCTTGGTTCCTCAGATCACATATCCATCTTGCTAACCCCAGCATACAGAATGCTGGCAAAATGAACAAAACCAGTTCACATGGAGATCAGGAAGTGTGATGAGGGGGTGGGGGGTGTTGGTGGGGTGGTAGGGGCATGGCATTTCTACAGGACTGCTTTGTGTCAATGGACTGAACTGGTATTAGGGAGGTAGCCACCTACCATGGCCATATAAACATCAATGAGTACACGTGCTCAGTGACGGATACAATAACAAGTGTATTGAGGATGTTACGGAGATCAGATGCTACACAACTAGGGATAACCAGAAAACATGGTTAGATGCAGAAATCCAGGCCCTTCTCAGAGCTTGTGATACTGCCTTCAGGACAGGAGACAAGATGGCATTAAGATCAGCCAGGGCTGAACTCTCCGTGTAATCCAGAAGACAGTGTGGGTACGCCCAGAAGATCCATCATCAGCTGTGTGACACCGGCGACACAAGACGCATGTGGTAAGGGATTAAAACTATAACAGACCTCAAGTCAACCTTGCGAGTCAAAGACAAAGACTCCCTTCCAGACAGACTGAATATCTTCTATACAGGCTGACCCCAAAGAAAGTTCCATATCCCCAATGAATGGGCCGCTTGTATAGCAACGGCCAAGTTGAGAACCCTATCCAAGGTAAACCCACACAATGTGGCAGGATCATAAAATATACCCCGGTTGAGTCATGAAGGACTATGCAGATCAATGGACAGAGATCCTTACAGACATTTTCAACATGTCATTGCTGTAGTCCATCATCCCCGCTGGTTTCAAGACAGCCACCATTATCCTGATACCAAAAAGGGCAACAATAACAGGCCTCAATGACTACTGCCCAGTGGTACTGACCTCCGCCATTATGAAATGCTCCGAGGGTGTAGTGATGAATGCATCAAATTGCACCTGCCAGAAACAATGGACCCATTTCAATTTGCCCACAGATGGAATCGATCCACTGATGATATTGCAGCCTTATCCCAAACTCCATCCTGACCCACCAGGAGAATGGCACCTCATACACCAGACTGTTGTTCATTGACTTCAGCTCAGTGTTTAATGCAATCATACCCCAGAGGCTCATGTAAAACTCAACGCCCTTCTCTCAAACTGTAATCTAGAGTTCCTAATGGAAAGACTACAGTCTGTGTGGGTTGGCAGCAGAACATCAAGCCTCATCACTCAGAGCATGGCACACCTCACGGCTGCGTGCTCAGCCTGATCTAGTTCACACTACTAACCCATGACTGCAACACCAGATCTAGCTCCAACAGAGTCATCAAATTTGCAGATGACATGGCAGTAGGTGGCCTCATCAGCAACAAAGATGAGTCCAACTACAGAAAATAGGTTGAAAATCTTGTGAGATGGTGCAAGAGTCTCAAAGTGGACAATGTGAAGGAGATGATTGTGGACTTCAGGAGGACTAGGGATGACCACACTGTATGACCCATTAATAGTTTTGGAGTGGAGAGAGTTGATAGCACAAGTTCTTGGTATCCACTTAGGAAATTACCTATACTCGACATGCAACATCTCCTCACTTGTCAGGACGGCACACAGTGATTGCACTTCCTGAGAAGGCTGGGGCATGAAAGGCTACTAGCTACCTTCTGCAGGGGCTCTATTGACTGCATCACCATGTGGAATGGTTGCTGGAGAGCATCAGATTGGAGGTCAATCTACAGGACCATAAGAGTGGCAGAGATGATCACTGGGGTCTCCCACCAACCACCACCTCCCCCCATTTATTTGATTTACCAGGAATGTTATCTAAAGAGGGCTCACAAAAATAGTGAGGACCCCTCCACCCTGCATGCAGCATCTTCCAGCTATACCTGTTGGGAAAGAAATGCAAGAGTATCAGAGCCCGACCACCAGGCTGAGAAACAACTTCTTCCTATGGGTAGTGAACTGCTCATGCAAACCTTTCTTCACTCTATTGTTCATTTAACAATATTTATTTTAGCATTTGTATATATGTACTGTGCCTATATATTATTTGTATGAGTGTTATGTCTATCAACATCCACTGGAGGGACTTCGACACCACCACTGAAATCCTCAAACAGGCGGAGGTTACCAGCATCAAGACTGTTGAAAATGCAAATACATTGGGCAGGGCACATCTCTAGGATGGACGATCATTGCCTGCTCAAGATTGTGCTGTAAGGTGAACTCTCCAATGGCAACCGTGACAGAGGGGCTCCAAAAAAAGAGGTACAAGGACTCTCAGAAGAAATCTCTTGGTGCCTGTCACGTTGACCATCGTCAGTGGTCTGCTCTAGCCTCTGATTTCACAGCCTGGTGACAAACCATTCACCAGTCTGTCTCCTCCTTGGAGAACGCATGTTGGGCTGGCCTTGAGGACAAAAGGAGATGGAAGAAGAACCTTGATACAGCAGTACCAAACCCAGAACAGAATTTTCCTTCCAGCCACTGTGGCCTCGTCAGCCACCGGCGAGCCAGAAGGAGACATGGACATCCCCCTTCCTAAACCTGCGTTCATGAAGCCATGATAAGATGTCTGTCTGGGAGCTTGCAATGTTTTTCATCAAGGATCAGAGAAAGTTGGCACTTGTGCAATCAGATGATAAATAAGCCAGAGCTTGAACTTGAATGTCTTACTGCTAAAGCCCTGTGTTTTCCAAAAATATTCAGCAATTTATTTAAAAAATGGCAAGTATTTTTCAACCAGCCTTTTTTTGCATCCAACTATTCCACTTTAAACATTTGCTTCTTCACCAGTCAGCTTTAGGTGTCTTTCACCACCAAGAAAAATAGGGGAAAAATTGAAAACCTTTTACATTTAAAGGAAATTCTAAAAGTTCTAAAGTGAACAACTGATAATCTCTCCTCTGAAGATTAAATTGGACAGACAAGGCAAACCTCAGATGAGAATTTATTTTTCTTTCTGCTAGAAGCCCTTTGCTTTTTAATAAAGGGAAGTGGGAAGTTCTAAGATGACACCTGTAGGTGACGTTGCTCCTTTCTGTGGCCTTGTGACTGATGTTGATCAATGGTTGGAAGATGTTGTTCAAGTTATTCAGGCAAGTAACTACAATGTACTTGTTGACCAAGTATACACCAACAATTTAGCATGAGTGGGAGAAGAAGAGAATATTTAGGGTTTTGGTGAAGTGGATGCAGTGCCAATAAAGAGGGTTCCTTTGCCGTAGGTGATATTGAATATAAAATGCTAGGAGGTACTGCAGCACTCGGGCCCTTGCATCCAGATTGGGCAACAGCTTTTTTCCCCAAGCCATATAACCATATAACCATATAACCACTTACAGCACAGAACAGGCCAGTTCGGCCCTACTAGTCCATGCCGTAACAAATCCCCACCCTCCTAGTCCCACTGACCAGCACCTGGTCCATACCCCTCCAGTCCTCTCCTATCCATGTAACTATCCAGTCTTTCCTTAAATGTAACCAATGATCCCGCCTCGACCACATCTGTCGGAAGCTCATTCCACATCCCTACCACCCTTTGTGTAAAGAAATTTCCCCTCATGTTCCCCTTATAATTTTCCCCCTTCAATATTAAACCATGCCCTCTAGTTTGAATCTCCCCCACTCTTAATTGAAAAAGCCTATTCACGTTTACTCTGTCTGTCCCTTTTAAAATCTTAAACACCTCTATCAAGTCCCCTCTCAATCTTCTACGCTCCAGAGAAAAAAGCCCCAGTCTGCACAACCTTTCCCTGTAATTCAAACCTTGAAATCCTGCCAACATTCTCGTGAATCTTCTCAGCACTCTCTCTATTTTGTTTATATCTTTCCTATAATTTGGTGACCAAAACTGTACACAGTACTCCAAATTTGACCTCACCAATGCCTTGTACAATTTCATCATAACCTCCCTACTCTTGAATTCAATACTCCGATTTATGAAGGCCAACATTCCAAATGCCTTCTTCACCACACCATCTACCTGAGTATCAGCCTTGAGGGTACTATTTACCATCACTCCTAAATCCCTTTGTTGCTCTGCACATCTCAATAGCCTATCATTTAATGCATATGACCTATTTAGATTTGCATCAGACTCCCGAACTCCATGAACCTTTGGGGATAGGATACCATGGACTGTTACTGTATGTCTTAATATTTTAATGTGTTTAACTTGTTTTCTAACTTATATTTATATAAATATGCTCAGTGGTTGTGGAGAAACACTATCTCATCTTTTCCATGCGAATATGGGATGAACAATAAATAAAGGTGAATTGACGACTTGAGTTGTACGAGTGGACAGGCTAGAGACAGTAGATGCTAGAATCAGAATTGAGCTGTTCATGCTTTGTTGGTCTTGAACTCATGCAGGCAAGTGAAGATAGGCTCCTGTTTTTGATGCTGAAAAGCCAACATCATAAAGAAGCCCTGTCACCCTGGTCACAGCCTCTTTTCTCTGCTACCATCAGGCAGAAAGTACAGAAACCTGAAGACCAACGCTTCCACGTTCAAAAACAGTTTCTTTCCAATAGTTATCAAGCCCCTGAACCTCCCTTTATTGCGTAAACTGATCCAACAGCACAAAAAGACAAGTCTGTACTATTGATTCACTGTTTTTCTTGCACTTTGGTAATTGTGAATATCTATTATCTACCTTTTGTATTTATTATTTAATTCTAATTTAATTGAGTGCCTACCATTGTAGAAGTTATTTTTTTACAAAATACCTGTTCAGGTGCAGCAAGTAAAAATTTTGGTGCATATATGCATTGAACTTGTGTATATGACAATAAATCATTATTATCATTAACATCAAGACTGTAGCGTCAGTAGGTGAGCAACAATGCGATAGCCTTGTCCCTTCACTCCATACTGACCCACCTGGAGAATGATGCCTCACCTGCCAGAATCCTGTACATTGACTTCAGCTTGGTGTTGAATATGATCATCACCCAGAAGCTGATAAAGAAGCTGTCCTTGGTGGGACTCAACACCCCTCCCTGTAAGTGGATCCTGGACTTCCTAACAAAAAGACCACTGTCTATTCAAGTCAGAAGCAGAATGTCGAGCAGTGTCACGCTGAGCACTGGTGCACCCCAGGGCTGTGTGCTCACCCCATTCCTGTTCACATTACTGACCTATGATTGAATTGCCAGACCCAGATCCAACAGTGTAATCAAATTTGCAGATGACACAACAGTCGTTGGCCTCATCAGCAACAATGATGAGTCGCATTACAGAGAAGAGGTGAAAAATCTCATAAAATGGTTCAACAGTAGCTACCTGAGTCTCAACATGGCCAAGACAAAGGAGATGACTGTGGACTTCAGAAAGACCAGGAATGACCTGCACATCAACAAATGCGTATTAAAGAGAACATAGAGCATCAAGTTCCTTGGAGTTCACTTATCTCTATCACCTATTGTGGATTCTTAACATCTCCTCACTTGTCAGGAAGAACAACAGTGACTTCACTTCCTAAGAAAGCAGGCAAAGCTACTGGATATCATTTGTCAACCATTTATAGGAGCTCTACTCAGAGCATCCTGATCAACTGTATCAGTGCGGTACAGTTGCTGCAAAGAAATGGATTGGAGGTCAATCCACAGGACCATAAGAGCGACAGAGAGGATCATTGGTGTCTCCGTCCTCCCTCCCCCCACCCAAAAAATCTGCATGATCAACTAGGATGGTTATATGAAGAGGCCAAGCAAAATCATTGAGGACCACTTTCATCTGCTCACAGTACCTTTCAGCTGCTCCCATTGGAGAAGAGATACAGGATAATGAGAACCAGTACCACCCGGCAGAGGAACAGCTTCTTCCCATGGACAGTGAGAATGCTGAATGACCAAAGGAACTGCTCACAACAACCATCTGAGACTCTCATATGTACAAAACAATATTTATTTATTTGTGTAGATGAAATACCTGTCCTGCATATGTATTTTTTTGTCTGTTTATGTATTAAGTCTGGTTGTATGTCTTCATGTCTTGCACTGGGGACCGGAGAATGCTGTTTTGTAGGGTTGTACTTGCACAATAATGCCCTAAATCACACAATTCATGAGGAAGGTTCAGACCTGAAATGTTGATTGACCACTTCTATCCACAGATGCTGTCGGACCTGCTGATTTCCTACAGCAATTGTTTGTTCAGCATTAAGTCACATGTCTGGACGCAGTGTTTGGACGATGTGTTTGACAGCACATCTGCTTGTCCTGATAGGTGGCCTTTGAAGTTTGTCACAGACATGCTGAACCTCTCAATGCAACATTTGCACCTCTTGTTGGGAACTGTTACAAGCATTGTGACACGAAAACATTTAAAACCCATAAACAGTATTCCAATGAAAGCTCCACTTCATTTAATTTTTGTAACTTAATAGTTGGAAGTGATGTCCACATTTTGTTGGCCAAGGATGCCTGAATTAATTTCTTCAAGTTTTTGTCTTTTTTATTGGAATTTATTTGAACAAAATTAATCAGAAGAAAGTTCACAGTTCTTGTTGGTCTCAGAATGGCATTCACAATGTTGTATCAGAGAGAACCATTGTTTCTGTATACTGTTTGAAATGCTAACATTCCTGGTATTGCGGTAGACTGCGAGAGGATTTGCTTTAAAAAGCAACAGCTGGTGATGTCAAGAAGCTGCCATGGTGTACCTCAAACACAAGGGGGCACAACAGGCCCGAGAGTCAGGTCCAACAAGACTGGCATCGGTCTTGCAAGTGATTTGCAATCCTTCACATTTTCTGTTTCTTGGAGCAACTTAGCCCTTGTGTCCACAAGTGTGATGTTTCCTGCATTCTCTCTGATGAATAAAAAGATAAAATCCATGCAATGGTTTGTTCTGTAAGCTGTCTGGGAGTACAGTTGAAAGAATCTTTCCAATTCTTCTAAGTCCAAGGCTCTTCAAATTTTCTTCCACAATTTAGACTGCCTCATGCACCCATGACGAGTTCGTCAATTTTATCCACTCTGCTGTTAACTTTCATGCTGATCTCAAATTCACTTGGTCCAACACTGGCAACATTCTTCCCTTTCTCGATCTCTTTGTGTCCATCTGTTATATGTAGATTGTGGAGAGACACGTGGCCTCCCTGCCTGTCTGGAATATTGTGGATTGCAGGTAGTCATGTGTCCTCTCTGTCTGAAACTTATTCGGAAGTCACATCACCTGTGAATCAAGGTTGGAGTCCAGCCATCCTTTAATGCACGCTTTGCTGTTGGCTGATTTAAATCACCTAGGATTATAAGTGGCTAGATGCCAGATCAGAACTGTATGAAACTTTGGTGCATAGCGCATTCTTGCTCTCAGCCTCATGATCCAAGCCGCGGACATCACTCTATGCCAGGTCACTACTGTGGACATCACTCGAGGTGTTGTGGATAAGGTGTGCTTTACTTGAGATGTTGTGTTAAAATTGTATAAGGCATTGGTGAGGCCATATTTGGAATATTGTGTGCAGTTCTGATTGCCGAATTACTAAACAATATAGAGAGAGTACAGAGGAGATTTACGAGAATGTTGTCAGGTTTACAGGGAACGGTTGAATGGACAGGGACTTTATTCCCTGGAGCGTAGAAGGTTAAGAGGTGATTTGATAGAGGTATTCAAAATTATAAGGGGAATGGATAGAGTCAATGCGGATAGGCTTTTTCCACTGAGAGTGAGGGAGATTCAAACAAGAGGGCATGGATTGAGTGTAAAAGGGGAAAAGTTTAAGGGAAACATAAGGGGGAATTTCTTCATGCATAGGGCAGCGGGGGTATGAAATGAACTTCCGACAGTGGTGGTAGAAGCGAGATCAATGTTAATATTCAAGGAAAAGCTGGATAGGTATATGGACGGAAAGGTGTGGAGGGTTGTGGGCCAAATGCGGGTCAGTGGGATGAGGTGGGAGAAGCTGTTCAGCACGGACTAGTAGGGCCAAACTGGCCTGTTTCTGTGCTGTGTTTTATATACACAAGCTGAGCCATGGCATTGCGATAGATCAGTACTTGCAAGGGGAGGTTCAAGTGCCTGATAGCTGTTGGAAATAAACTGCTATTGAACTTAGTGATAGTGGTTTTCAGTCTTCTATACCTTCTGCCTGAAAGTAGCAGTGAGAAAATGTTGTGACCAGCGTGGTAGGGATTCTGTATGATGTTGGCTGCCTTCTTGAGGATATTAACTGGGGATGCATTGATGTCTCTTCTCTTTGGCTTAGCTTCGCGGACGAAGATTTATGGAGGGGGTAAAAAGTCCACGTCAGCTGCAGGCTCGTTTGTGGCTGACAAGTCCGATGCGGGACAGGCAGACACGATTGCAGCGGTTGCAGGGGAAAATTGGTTGGTTGGGGTTGGGTGTTGGGTTTTTCCTCCTTTGCCTTTTGTCAGTGAGGTGGGCTCTGCGGTCTTCTTCAAAGGAGGTTGCTGCCCGCCAAACTGTGAGGCGCCAAGATGCACGGTTTGAGGTGTTATCAGCCCACTGGCGGTGGTCAATGTGGCAGGCACCAAGAGATTTCTTTAGGCAGTCCTTGTACCTTTTCTTTGGTGCACCTCTGTCACGGTGGCCAGTGGAGAGCTCGCCATATAACACGATCTTGGGAAGGCGATGGTCCTCCATTCTGGAGACGTGACCCATCCAGCGCAGCTGGATCTTCAGCAGCGTGGACTCGATGCTGTCGATCTCTGCCATCTCGAGTACTTCGACGTTAGGGATGTAAGCGCTCCAATGGATGTTGAGGATGGAGCGGAGACAACGCTGGTGGAAGCGTTCTAGGAGCCGTAGGTGGTGCCGGTAGAGGACCCATGATTCGGAGCCGAACAGGAGTGTGGGTATGACAATGGCTCTGTATACGCTTATCTTTGTGAGGTTTTTCAGTTGGTTGTTTTTCCAGACTCTTTTGTGTAGTCTTCCAAAGGCGCTATTTGCCTTGGCGAGTCTGTTGTCTATCTCATTGTCGATCCTTGCATCTGATGAAATGGTGCAGCCGAGATAGGTAAACTGGTTGACCGTTTTGAGTTTTGTGTGCCCGATGGAGATGTGGGGGGGCTGGTAGTCATGGTGGGGAGCTGGCTGATGGAGGACCTCAGTTTTCTTCAGGCTGACTTCCAGGCCAAACATTTTGGCAGTTTCCGCAAAGCAGGACGTCCAGCGCTGAAGAGCTGGCTCTGAATTGGCAACTAAAGCGGCATCGTCTGCAAAGAGTAGTTCACGGACAAGTTTTTCTTGTGTCTTGGTGTGAGCTTGCAGACGCCTCAGATTGAAGAGACTGCCATCCGTGCGGTACCGGATGTAAACAGCGTCTTCATTGTTGGGGTCTTTCATGGCTTGGTTCAGCATCATGCTGAAGAAGATTGCAGGCAAAATCTTCGCTAGGATTCTACTAAATAGAATAATACCTAGTGTCGCCGAGAATATTCTCCCAGAATCACAGTGCGGCTTTCGCGCAAACAGAGGAACTACTGACATGGTCTTTGCCCTCAGACAGCTCCAAGAAAAGTGCAGAGAACAAAACAAAGGACTCTACATCACCTTTGTTGACCTCACCAAAGCCTTCGACACCGTGAGCAGGAAAGGGCTTTGGCAAATACTAGAGCGCATCGGATGTCCCCCAAAGTTCCTCAACATGATTATCCAACTGCACGAAAACCAACAAGGTCGGGTCAGATACAGCAATGAGCTCTCTGAACCCTTCTCCATTAACAATGGCGTGAAGCAAGGCTGTGTTCTCGCACCAACCCTCTTTTCAATGCATTGATGTGGTATCACAGAAAATAACATTCTCTCCTCCTAAAGTTATGGATGGTAGATTTCTACATGTCCACCCTAAAATGGGGCACAGTCAAAGGAAATCAGCCATATTATGTTGTTCTTCAATACTAAGTGAAACATCCCAAGGCTACACTTTGCAACCTAAGGATAGCTCATTGAGAGCATTTACGCAAGTAGATAGAATGGTAAGGAAGGGCAATGGTCACCAGGACAGCGAAGATGCGTACCTCAGGATGTTCCTTATTGACTGCAGTTTGGCATTCAACACCATTATCCCCTCAAAACAGATCAGCAAACTCCAAGACTTGGTCCTAAATACCCCGCTGTATAATTTTCCGATCTCCAGACCCCAATCAGTGAGGATTGGTAAGAACGTCTCCCCACAATCTCCATCTGTACTGGAGTACCACAGGGCTGCATTCTTAGCCCTCTGCTCTATTCACTTTACACTTATGAGTCTGGGGCTCAGAATGACAACACTATCTACAAATCTACTGATAATACCAAGACAGTGAGGTGTATAAAAAGGGCCAATGAGTCAGTATACAGGAAGAAGATTGAAAACTTGGCTGAATGGTTCACCAACAACAAACCCATTCTCAATGTCACCATTGTGACATTGTGGACTTTAGGAAGGGAAAACCAGAGGTGTATGATCAAAGCACTTGGGAAATAAGAGGTGGAGAGAGTGAACAAATTTAAATTCCTTGGAGTCACTATATCAGAATATTCTTTTCTGTACCCAACACAATAATGACATCATGAAGAAAGCATGCCAGCACCCCTACTTACTCAGGAGTTTGCAGAGGTTCAGAATGACATTGGAAAGCTCGGCAAACTTTTACAGATGTGTAGTGGGAAGTGCACTGACTGACTGCATCAAGGCCTCAATTGGGGGCACGAATGCCTCTGAGCGGAAAGCCCTGAAAAACGTAATGGACACAGCCCAGAACACATCCACTGGCTCTCCCAAGTCTACCCTCCTCTTCACATCCTTGAAAAATTACCAAAGATTTGTCAAGCATGATTTTCCCTTCAGAAATCCACGCTGACTTGTAATGATACTATTACTTCTGTCTAAGTGTTCTTTTATTTCTTCTTTTATAATAGATTTTAATATCTTCCCCACTACTGACATCAGGCTAACTGGTCTGTAATTGTCCGTTCTCTCCCTCTCTCTCTTAAAAAGCGACGCAACATTAGCCACCCTCCAATCCACAGGCACCTCTCCTGAATCAATAGAATATTGGAATATGTCGACCAATGTGCCCACAATTTCAAGAGCAACCTCCCTAAGCACCTTGGGATTGAGTCCATCAGGCACTGAGGACTTATCAGCCTTCAGTCCATTCAATTTGTTCAAGACCTCGTGCTTCCGAATCAGAATTTCCATCAATTTCTCCATTACCATTGGAATTTCTATCAATTTCTTTGATACCGCAGAACCTCTGCCCCTGATCTGATCTCTACCTGCATCTTCCCTGGTGAAGACAGATCCAAAGTATCTGTTAAGCTCATCAACCATTTCCTTGTTTCCCATAATAATTTTGCCCTTTTCTGTTTTTAAGGGCCCAACTTTGGTCCTAACTATTTTTTTCCTCTTTACATACCTAAAGGAGCTTTCACTATCCCCTTTTATATTATTGGCTAGTCTACTCTCATACCTCATTTATTCCTCCTTTATAGTTTTCTTCGTGATCTTCTGTTGCTCTTTGAAGGTTTCCCAATCCTTCTGCTTCTCACTCCTCTTTGCTATATAATACTTCCTCACCTTAGCCTTGATACTGTTCTTGACTTCCTTTGTCAGCCACAGTTGCCCTTTTCTCGCCTTAGAACCTTTCTTTCTCTTTGGAATGAACTGGTCCTGTACCTTCTGAAAAATGCCCAGAAATACCTGCCATTTTTGTTCCACAGTTCTCCCAGCCAGGGTATCCTTCCATTGTGTTTTGGCGAGCTCCTTCCTCACGGTTGCATAATCCCCTTTATTCAACTGTAATACTGATACTTCTGACTTTCTTTCCTTCTCCCTTTCAAATTGCAAATTAAAACTCACCATATTAAGGGCATTATTACCTCATGGCTCACCTACTTCAAGCTCCCTTTTCAAATTATGTACTTAATGTTGCACTCCAAGAAGCGCGCGATACTTCACAAATCAATCAATAATTTCAGTGTCATGGAAATCATGATGGATTTGTTGCAGCCTTCATCTGCCTCATAGCCATTGAGTTCAAAGTAACTTCCACTGCCTGTTCCACCGTTGAAGTCTTGGTTGGATTGTACTTTGTCAAGGACCTTACTCTTGACCTTAGTGCCATGGATGGCCCTACTAGGAGCATAGCTCCAGACGGCGTCACTCTTGGGATCTCAGAACCACACAAGGTTCTCCATCACGGCAAGATGTCAATCCATGAAGAAGCTTAGGGTATTATATGGTGTCATGTCTGTATTCTGACAATAAAGATGAACTTTGAACTTTGGTATGCCAGTCTTTATTGAATGTGACATTGAGTATAAAATTAAGGAAGGCATGTTGCAGCTATAGAAAATGTTGACAAAGTTTCACTTAGAATACTGCTCCTCATTACAGAGGATACAGAAAAAATATACCAGCATGTTACCTGGTTTAGATAATATGAATGACAAGGAGAAATTGGACAAACTCTGGTTGTTTTCTCTGGAGCGTCGGAGGCTGAGCAGAAACCTGACAGAGGTTTAAAAAAATTATGAGTGCCATCGGTAAGAAAGACATTGAGAATCTTTTTTTTTTCCCCAGGGTAAAAATGTCACAGACCAGAGGTCATTCATTTAAGGTAAGAGGGGAGGGTGGAAGTTTAAAAAAGATGTGCAGGGCAAGTTTTTTCATAGAGAATGGTGGGTGGCTGGAACAAGTTACCAGGAGTAGTGATGGAATCAGATATTATAGTCATAGACAAGGGCTATGAAGAAGATGGAGGGATATGGGTACCACACAAAAAAAAATGTCTGCACCAGTGCAAAATGGGTTTTTTTTGCACCAGGTTCACTGTGAATATTACTATATATTTTATGTGTTTATTGTGGTTTCAATTCAATATTTTTCAAGCACCTGTACAGCTGCAATAAATAAGAATTTTGCTGTATACAGTGTGTACATTGTACAATGTGCATGACAATGTATTGCAGTGAAAGGAGCTGCACACTGACTGTGCAAGTCAAAGGGAGCCCAAGAAATCACATCTGCTGAGAAGCATGAAGACTGCAGACACTAGAATCTTGAGCAAACAATGAGTTGCTGGAGGAAATCAGCATGGTTCAGACAGCATCCGTGGGTAGAACTGATCCGTCAACATTTTAGCTTGGGACCCTTTCCAAGACTAAGTTTAAAAAAAAATGGAATGTCTGTTTTCCATCAATATTCCCCTCCAGTCTTCCTCAAGAATACGCAGATGCAACATAATGCCTCTTTTTACCTGACTACACTCTGCAGTTTGATGAAAGGCTGTGTTTTCCTGAATTGCTACCTGATTTGCTGAGAATTTCCAGTATTTTTTTCATTCATTTTAATTTTGTGTTCTACTGCAGCTGCTATATTTTGTTTTGTAGCTTGTTACAACTTGCCAAATAACTCTAGTGTAATGGTAAGGGGGATTTGGGATTCTGGAGACGTATCCATGCTTAATAATACATAAAGAATGATCCTACCTACCACTGAGAGTGAAACGCGAAAATCTGCAGACGCAGTAAAAACACAAAGAAATTCTGGAGAAACTCTATCCTTTTACACTTATTATCTGTCTTGGCATGTTCATGTATACTTTGGTAGTTGGTGTTTATGTCTCATCCAAAATCTGGTGAAGAATCACCACTCTTTCCAAAATAAATGGCAAGGAAGGTGCCTTCAGAGACATGGAGTGATCATGGATCATGCCACCTCCTCTACCCTCCATAATCTCTGTGGCCTTCCCTACTTGTTCTTGCTGTTCTCCCATGTTATCCAATGGAAACAAAGCTCAAACCCACCCTGCCCCACCTCTCCCCCCCCACTATATCGAGATATACTCCATCTCACCTCCTCCATTGCTGGTCCTGACTCCCCCAGCTCTGAATCCCTCTGAGCCTGCTTCCCTGCTCAAGATCACAGCTGATCCCTGACATTTTCCAGAGCTCACTATTTCCCTGAATTAGCTCTTCCCGTGTTTCCTGACAGAGCCTCCATATCTCTCCAGACTATTGATTCCAAAGGTTCACCACTGTCTTATCCCCAGCTCTGTCCTCATCAACAACTTGCCTCGACAATAATCAAATGATTGACAGGCTGAAGGTGTGTTTCTGCTATGAAGATGAAAACAGAATAAAAGGTCATTAGCTGACAATGCTAACTCTTTTTCTCCACAGATTTATGCCTTTGTTTTACTTTCTGTTATTGTTGTCCAAAGTTATGGAATTCTTGAAGAATTTGAATTGCTGGTCCATGGCCAAATGACCTCTAGGATGGGGCATCTCCATTTAGGACTTTGGCTGCTATTGGCCAAGGGTTCAACAGAGTCCTTGGTATCCAGCAGCCAATCAAGAGAAACTCAAGGCACACAATGAACTTGACCAAATTATCCCTATGGAGGCCAACTCCTGATTGAACTTGAAGGGCCATGTGAAGGCCTGGCTTTGCATCCTTTTTGATGATAATTTATGGTGCTATACATGAGTACAATATAGAGGTGCAATGAAATTCCTGGTTGCTGCAGCTACACAGGTGAGGGGGTAGCAAGGCTAGTGTAGTAGTTAGTGCAACGCTTTTGCAGTGCTAGCGACCCAGGTTTGAATTTGGTGCTGTCTTTGAAGCCATGCCGACTTATGCCAGTGGGTCAGGAGGGGTTGCTAGCTATAGGGGATCAGTGGACCAGCCCAGGGGCACCAAAAGTGGGTGAAAATCTCCCTCCTGTTGAGGTGAAGCCTGGGAGATCGCCCTACAGGCACGTTGACTATGGTAGCGGACCAGAAGCTGAAAGATCAATATAGGCTGTAGAACATTGGAACCTAGTCTGTGGGAAACAGGTATCATGACCAAAATTAGAGAGGGTACTGAGGGCAAGAAGAACTCCCCAAAGACCTTGGGCACTGAAAGTTCCTGATTATATTAGAGGTTCAGAATTGGGAGCTCGGGTTCACCGATGGATCAGACAGCAGGCAGATAAGTTCTTTGACATAATGCCAGTAAATCTGACAGATCATTGGGATGCCTGAGGAATCTTTCAGCCTAGTTCTGTAAAAGGCTACTAACATTCCTTATACCCAAAGGAATATTGGGGCATCCATGAGTGAATTCAATGATCAATCTACTTTTTATTACCTGTGTTTTTTCAGACAGCATGCTTAAGTAAAGGTTGGGTCCAGCTGCTGAGAGTGGGGACTTGCTGTGAATAGTGTTTACACAACATCCAAAGATAGGCCTGGTTTGGAAAATCCATCCAAACTGTGAACTGCGCAAATCAACACATCTGTAATCCAAGCGCAATCTGCTGGAGGAACTCAGTGGAGCAAGCAACACCAGTGGGAGTAAAAGAATGGCTGGCATTTTGAGGCTAAACTCTTTTTCAAGACTCAGGATTTTTAAAAAAATTTAGACATACAACACAAAACAGGGTTTTCTGGCCCATGAGCACCTGCTCCCCAATTACACCCAATAGACCTACAACTTTTGTATGTTTTTGAAGGTGGGAGGAAACCGGAGCACTCAGAGGAAACCCACGCAGACACAGGGAAAACGTACAGGCAGCAATGGATTCAAACACAGGTCGCTGACTCTGTAACAGCATTGTGCCAACTGAAATGTAGTAGGTAGGATTGGTCAAAAAAGTCAAGGTGAAGCATCATAAAGAGCATGAGGGCTGCCCTGAATTTATCCAGCACATTATGTTTAACTTCAGAGTTCAGCATCCGCAGTGTCCTGGATGTCATCTGTAATTTAAACTTAATATTGTACTCTGTAGGAACATGTTCAGTAGTTTAATTTAGGCTAAACTTGCGCACATGTGCACACACGCACACACACACACACACACACACACACACACACACACACACACACACACACACACACACACACACACACACACACACACACACACACACACACACACACACACACACACACACCCCTTCACATGCTGTGCAAGTGAATATAGAACATTACAGCACAATGCAGGCTCTTTGGGCCATAATGTTTTTCTGACCTATGATAACCTACTCAACAATTTAGACCGACCCTACCTCTCAACCATAACATTCTATTTTTCTTGCATCCATGTGCCTGTCTAAGAGTCTATTAAATTGCCCTATAGTACCACTACCCCATTCCAGACACCCACTACTCCCTGATATCTTTCCTCCCCTGGTATATGCTCTCTGGTATATACTGATGTACCAGGGAAAAGGTGCTGGCTGTCCACCCTATCTAAGCTTCCCATAATCATGTAGACCTCTATGAAGTTACCTCTCAAGCTCCTTTGATCTAAAGAGAAAAGGCCTAGCTTTGCTAACTAGGGTTTAAGGGTCTGACAGTTAGTTTAGTAGTTAGCACCAGTCACCGGGCTTCAAATCCAATGCTGTCTGTAAGGAGGTTGTATGTTATCCCCCTGAACGTGTGGGTTTTCTCTGTGTGCTCCACTTTCCTTCTATCCTTCAGAAACGTACCAGGATGAAGGTTAATTGGGTATAATCGGGCGGCACAGGCTCAACTGCTGAAAAGACCAGTTACCGTGCTACATGTCTAAATTTAAAAAAATTAAACCTTGCCTTATCAGAGATAAACAGCAACAAGTGTCTACCCAATCTTGTCATGCACACAAAGGGCAGTAAACTTGGTCCTATGTAAAAATAGTAATTTTGGCAACATGACGTAGAACAAAGACTAACAAGTGGTAGCCAGTCGCTCATTTAGTGACACTTCTGCCTTTGTCAGAAGCCTCTTCCGAGACATGTATCGTAATTCTTTAAGTTATTGATGAAATAATAACTTCCTGGAGTTTCCTGTCGAAAGCCCAGTTTGTTCTCTGAGAGACATGTAAAGGATCTCACTGCATTATTCGAGAGCCAAGCAGGAAGATTAACCCTGGGACTGCCGTCACAGAAAAGCTGATTTAAATGCTGAGTATGAGAGCTTGCAATGTGCAACTTGGTTTTCACATTGGATTTGAACTACTACAATACTGTAAACGCATTGCCTTATCCAAAAATAGTAAAAGATGCTGAATGAATGCAAGTTTTTCTTTCTTTTCTTTTGACTGTCTTCCCAGTTGCACTCTTCCCCTCATTTCTTGTCCAATGTAATAGAATGACAAAAAGGATTCATGCTTTGTGCTATTCCCTTCTCCTGCTGCTGTGGCATGGCTATCATTCTCCTTGGAACACTACTTGCCCAGGGTCAGCTATGGTCTCTCGACCATGACATGACAATTATGTGATGCTGGGCATACTTCCTCTTAATAACCTTTTTTTTTATTTTTTTTTATTTTTCACACTATAAACCATACTGACCAAAATACATACAGACATTTTTCTCTTGAATACATACAGTGTCATTTTGTCCCCTTTCCCCCCTCCCTTCCCTCCCTCCCTCTCCCCCTTCCCATTTATTCAAAGTTCAATCTATAAGATACATTAAACCCATTAAATAATGTCGTCACTTAATAAAAATAAACAAGAATTTTTTATCTTTTACTTTTATATACTGAGTCAGTTCATTTCGTTGTCTTCTCCTTCTGTCATTTTAGGTGGTGGAGGTCTATGGTAGGATTTCTCTATTGTATTTCATGTATGGTTCCCATATTTGTTCGAATATTGTGATGTTATTTCTTAAATTATATGTTATTTTTTCTAATGGAATACTAATAACCTTGATGAGAGTTTTTCATTGTGAATTGTGAAAAAGCTTCCAAGAGAACAAGTGCAGAGAATCACCTTCCATGTTACCTCCAATCTTCATGGATCTGTAATCCATTAAAGTTGGAAAACAGAAAAATGTTGGAATACTCGGGGTTAATGGTTTTATTTTTGGGTGAAGTAGACTTCCAGTATTGAAAGATATCTGTCCTGATTCAGTCCTGAATGAATACATCAGGCATGCTGGACAAATATTAATGAAACAAATATGCTTCAATTTCCCAGCTTGAAAAAATGTTCCCAAAATTGGAAAAGCATTTGTAGTGTCCTTGTTTTTTTTTTTCACCTTAAATGACTGTCCCATTTTTCACTGTTAATGTGCATTTGTACTGTTCACAGGACAACCGGAACATTGATGGTCACTCATTTTTGCTGAAAAGATTATATTATCATTTAACTGTCGTGCACCTCTTAAATACTTATTTGCATTCAATCTCTATTCAGCTATCTACTACTCTTTTCAAATGTAAAATTTATCTTAGAACATAGTTATTACACAGATTCCTGTGTGGTTTCTGTGGTTAAGGCTGATTCATCTCGGACAGATTTTGTGGCTTTCAATTGCTAAAGTAATTGGGTGTACAGCTGTTGCATCGATCTTTACACAATAAAAAGTGACTGCGCGGCCCTGTACTGTCACAGGACACTCATTTGATCACTTACTGGAACCTTCACAGTAGAAAATCCTATCCTGTTCTTGAGTTCCGTGCACAAGTCTTTAAAAAGTGCCAAACACAGTTTTAACATTATACATCCATTGGGAAAAATAACATATAATTTAAAAAATAAAGTCATATTATTCGAACAAATTTGGGAACCGTATATGGAACATAACAGAGAGGGCTCGCCCCGGACCTCCACCCCCTAAAATAATAAGAAGACAAAACGACTTGATCCAGTGCGGGAAAGTAGATTACACCATTTTTCTTGTTTATTTTTTATTGTGTGATGACATTGTTTAATGGTTTTATTGTATTGTATATGTTGAATGTTTATTGATTTTGAAGTTAGGGGGGAAAAAAGGGGAGAAAATGCCACTGTGTATATTTAAGAGAGAAATGTTTGTATGTATTTTGGTTGAAATAAAAAAAAATTATACATCCATGATTGTGACATATCAACGAGCCTTTTGATTAAGATATACTGCATTGAAAGGTTGTTTTCAATAATAGAGCAGGCTCCAAGTTTTGAAGCTTCCACATCATTAAAGCTAATAAGGTTAGACTGGAATCAGTCAAATAAACAGAAAGCACTGGTTTAGCTTCAGTGGAATTATGGTCACATTATTGCAAACTTGGAAATGAAGTGTCAGAATCAGAATTTATTGTCATGAACATGTCACAAAATTCGTTGTTTTTGCAGCTGCGTCATGGTGCAGATATTCATTACAGGTGCAAATATCAAAGCAATAAATTTCATTTTAAAAATAAACAAATTAGTGCAAAAAGAAGAGAAAACTGAGCTTGTGTCTGTGGGTCATTGTCCATTCAAAGGGGAAGAAGCAGTATCTGTGCCGTTGGGTGTTTGGCTTCAGACCCCAGTACCTCCTTCTTGATGGTGGAGGTGTGAAGAGGGCACGGCCAGGGTTGGGAGGGTTTTAAAGGCTGCTTTCTTAAGACACTGCCTTTTGTGGACATCCTCAACAGGCTGAAGACTGATACCCATCATGGCACTGGCCAAAATCACACTTCTTGTAGTTTCTTTTTCTGTCCTGTGCATGGGCACCTCCATGTCAGACAGTGATGCAACCAATTAGAAGGATCTCCATGGTACAGCTGTAGAAATTTGCAAGTCTCCTCAAACTTTTCATGAAGCATAGCCGCTGGTGAGCCCATTGCATGATTGCATTAATCTGGAGGCTCAAGGACAGATCTTAGGAGATGATGAAACCCAAGAATATGAAGTTCTTAACCTTTTCCACGACTGAACCCGCAAAGAAGACTGTTCCGTATTCTCCTGACTTCCCCTCCTGAAATCCTCATCAGTTCCTTATTTTTGCTAACACTGAGTGGAAGGTTTTTGTTGTTACACCACTCACCTAGCTCATCTATCTCACTCCTGTACGCTTCCTCATTGCCGTTTGAGATTCTGCTGATAACTGTGGTTGTTGGGTTTTAGCTGGCACTCTGTTAGATATCATGACCCCCATGTCATGATGTCACCCTTCCATATATATAACCCTGTGTGTCAGTAGCTATGTTAGTCTAATAGAAGAAAGTTATGTCTTTGAGTCATAATTATGCGAGTGTATACACAACAGTGGTGACGAGGAACTAAACAAACCCTACAAATACTCCATGCACCAACCGTGAGAAGGAAAACAACAGAAGAAAAGTAGAAAATGATTACCTAACAACCTCAACAAATTCCTGCCAAAAGATCAAGGTGAAAGCATGGCAAGATGGCAGAGGGAAAGTCCAGGGAATTCAACGAAGTAGTTGGATAACTACATAGAATGGTTTAACCACTACTGCGTAGCCCACAATATTATGGAAGGTCCAGTATACCACGAACGTGCCCTCTTCCTCAGTATAATGCGCAGCAAAGCAGTCGACCTCCTTAAGACTTTGCTGGCCCCAGAGGATCCAGGGATGAAGACATTCAATGAATTATGCACAGTTCTAAGGATCCATTTAAGCCCCATACCACCAGTTATGGCAGAAAGGCGACAATTCTATGAAAGGAGACAAGGACCAAGAGAAACAGTAAGTGAATACCTGGCATTGTTGTGCAAACTGGCAGAGCACTGTCATTTTGAACAGTTTTTAAATCAGACACTGCGAGACAGATTAGTGATGGGGTTGGCAAATCGCCAAGCAAGGCAAAAATTATTAGCTATAGATAAAGACATTACATTACAAATTGCATACAGGACTGCATTTAGCTCTGAAATGGCAGATAAAAACTTTGATGTGGGTCAACCAGACTTACTGTCTTCCTGCCAACATTGCTTCCGTTAGGGGAAATACAACCACTGACCCGAAAACTGTTTCTTCAAAAATTCTGCATGTAACCATTGCAAAACAGAAGGACATATCAAAGCTAAATGTCCGCTTCTAAAGCACAGGTGACCTGCAAATAAGCAGGTAGCTAAAGTCAAAACAAGTGTAGAGAGAGATAGGCAACCTAGCAACAATGATGATAACAGCTGACCTTCAAGCTCCTGAAATTTCAGCTCCTGAGATATTACACATCCGAGGAATAAATGGAGGTAACACTTCAATCTTTATACAGTTAAAAATAAATGGATACCCCCTGAAGATGGAGTTAGACATAGACATGTAAAGGAACGCTTGCTACCATGCCTCCTGGAAACAAAACAACTGAAATAACTCTAAGATCTGTTGCAGGAGACAGAATCAAAGTGTTTGGAAAATGTACAGTCCAAGTACATTACAAACAACAGCAACCAAAAACACTCTCTCTACATCGTAGATACCCAGGGACCAGCACTTTTCGGAAGAAACTGGCTACAACATATTTCCCTAGACTGGCTGGAAATCAGTTCAATACTAAGTATAACTACACAGACACCTCCCAACCAGAACTTGACCAAATCCTCGACAACCACACAGTGGTTTTCCAACAAGAATTGGGGAAAATCAAAGATATTCAAGCCAAACTGCAATTAAAAGATAATTCAGAACCAAAATTCTTCAAAGACAGAACAGTCCCATTTGCTATGAAAGGGAAAATTGAAGCTGAATTAAACAGATTAAAACATAGAGGCATTTAGAACCAATACAATACAGCGATTGGGCAGCGCCCATCATACCATTACAAAAAACAAATGGTGAGATTTGCATTTGTGGCAATTACAAAGTCACCATCAATCCATCACTCAAAATACCCCAACGCCCCATGCCCAAGGCAGAAAAATTGTTCCAAGCACTAAACGGAGGGTAACAATTCACAAAACTATATTTGTCACAAACATATCAACAGATAGAATTGGACAAAAAAAATCAAAGGAATATGTGACAATCAATACCCATCTGGGACTATTCATCTATACACGGACGGGCCTTAAGGAGTTTCAGCAACACCTGTGATTTTTCAAGCAACAATGGACAAATTACTACATTGACTCTCAATTGGGTGTTACCTAGATCACAGGCCAAAACAACAGTGAACATTTACAAAACCTTGAAAAGGTTTTAACCAGACTACAAACACTAATATATGATTACGTAAGGACAAATGTGTCTTCGTGCACCCCTCAGGAACATATCTTGGGTTTACAATTGACAACGAGAGGGTGTGAATGAATCCAGCAGGAACAGAAGCTGTTCGCAAGGCCCCATACCCAACTAACAATCAGAATTACAGTCCTTCCTGGGACTTGTTAATCACTACCGAAAACATGTCCCTAATATGCCAACGCTATGCAGCCTGCTAACCAATTACTCAAGAAAGATCAAACATGGTATTGGAAAACAGAAACTAAAAAAACAGTCGATCAACTAAAGGAAATACCAACGTCAACAAATAAGGTGCTGATCCACTACAACCCTAGTAAAGAAGTTACACTAGCCATGGATGCTTCAGCAGTGGGACGAGGAGCGATACTATCCCAAATCATAGAAAAAGGTGAGCAACCAGTAGTGCATGCTTCGCAAATATTAACCACATGTGAACGCAAACTAGAAAAAGGAGGATTGGTGTAAAAAAATTCCACCAATATCTTTGTGGAAGAAAATTCACCCTGATCTTAGTTTAATCCTGGGGCCACTCAAAGGTATACCAGTATTAGCTGCGGCCAGAATTCAAAGATGGGCCATGCTACTAGTGGCATATAATTATGATATAAAAATAAACCAGGAACACTCAACAGCCATGCAGATGCCTTATCATTCATGCTACTACCCAAGATAGAACAACGAGAAGTTATTAAATGGCCAGCAGAGGCGGCAGCCATCAACCCAGAACAACTTCAACAACTGCCCATTACAGCCCAGATGATCGCAAAGGAAACCCAAAAAGAGGCAACATTAAGCAAGATCCTATTCTTCACCCTTAATGAGTGGTCTGAATCTGAAGTCATCCAGAAGATCTAAAACCTTATCACACACACTGCCATGAACAATCAGTCGAAGAAGGATGTTTACTATGGGGTACCCGTACAATTATTCCAGCCAAATGGCAAACTGCCATGTTATCAGAACTGCACCACAACCATCCGGGAATGATATGAATGAAAGCACTGGTCCAGATGCATGTCTGGTGGCCCTCCATAAACAAAGACATTGAAATAACAGTAAGAGAATGCAAAGTACATCAGACAATGCAGCCAAAAGTGCCGCAAGCCAAAGCTAACCCATGGAAATGGCCATCCGAACCCTGGCATCGGATTCATGTAGACTTCATTGGACCATTCATGGGTGACACTTTCCTAATAGCTGTGGATGCACACTCCAAATGGCCAGTAGTTTCACAGCTGAAAAACCCCAAAGCAGATCCTACGACTGACTGTCTACAAGATTTCTTGGCCACTTACGGATTGCCTCATGAATTAGTTACGGACAGTGGGCCTCAATTTACATCAGAACTTTTTTAAAATGTATGCGCGACAATAATATCAGATATATTTTATCCGTACTCTATCACCCGAGTACTCATGGGGAGGCAGAATGTTTTGTTCAAACCTTCAAAAAAGCATCATGCCTCCGAGTCTTAGTTGTGTGAGTGCACACACAACAGTGGTGGCATCAGCAAATTTGTCAGTGGCACTTTATTTGTGCCTAGCCATGCACTCATGGGTGCAGAGTGAGTGGAGTAGTGGGCTAAGCACACATCTTTGAGGTGCTTGTGTATTGATTGTTTGAGTGTTTATGCAAATATTTTCATATTTTAAAAAATCTTCCTGAGAATTCATTGATTTCTGAAAAACTAAGGCCATTTTAATTCTAATGTTTGAAACCAAATTACTACAAACATCAAGCTCAGTTCATGTGTGAGAGTTAGTTTGCTTATTGTCACATACACCAGGATGCAATGATGGAAGTTGATTTTTTTTCCAAGCAAACCATCAGATACCTCATGCATAGTACAACAGGTAAGATACAGTACTAAAACACAGAGCAACAGAACAGTTGTGGCAGAGTTTAGATAATATCATTTTACTATTTTGTGGTTCATTCTAGAGTCTGATAACAACAGGACAGAAATCGTCCTTGAATCTGGTGATGGGTGATTTCACACTTTCAAATATTCTTCCTGACAAGAGAGGGGTGACAGTGCGTGGCCAGAGTGGGATGAATCTTTTTATGTGTTGGCTGCTTTTCCAAGGCAGTGGGAATTATAGATGGAAGCCAATGGAGGGGAGAAGGGTTTATGCGATGGCCTGAATTGTTCACAACTCTGTGGTTTCTTGTGGTCATGCATGGATCAGGTCCTGTCCCACACAGTGATGCACCCTAATAAGATGTCTTCACTGGTGCACCCACAGAAGTTGTTAAGGGATGCAGATGACAAGTCTAATACTGGAAGAAGGAGATCATAACAGGCCTGGGGTGAGGGTATCAACAGCAGACAAATTTCTAAGAGATGTCCCGAGTGAAGTTTACTAAGAAGTAAATAGCAGCTGTGGAGAAAAGGAGGTGACCTAGGGAATCAGAGTTTGCAATTTGAGAGTGAGCCTCTTGTAGAGTCTTTAAGGTAACAAGGGTGGAATTTTGACAATTATGTTTGCATCCTGCTCAACTGTCAATAAATTAAGATCGCTTGAGAGACACTTATTGTGGACTTTAGGAAAGGGAGGCTGAGTGACCATTTATCTGCCTTCAGTGATGGAATGGAAGAGAGTGAGTACCTTCAAATTCCTGGTGGCCCACATATGAAGGACGTCTCCTGGAGCCAGCACATTGAAGGACTGTGAAGGAGGCCAGTTTACAAAAATTCTGAGAAAATTTGGCATGCCATTGAATATTCTATTGAACATCCATAGGTGCACTGTGGAACGTATACAGACTGCCTGCATCACAGCCTGGTTTGGAAACTCAAGTGCCCAGGAACACAGAAGGCTGAACAAAATAGTAAACCTGACCAAATCCATCTCCAGCATCTACCTTCCCTCCATTGAAGACATCTATGAGAGTTGCTGCCTCAAATAAGTAGCCTCATCATAAACAACATCCATCACCTTGGTCACAACCTTTTCTTGCTGCTCCAAAAGGTACACAAAGCTGAAGTCCTGCATTACAAGGTTCAAGAGCTGTTTCTTGCTAAAAAAAAGGTTTCATATGAAACATTTATTTATCTGACTTTTGCATTATCTCTTTTTCTGCCTCATGGCATATTGAGGTCATTTAAATCATACTATTGTAGTTGGTGCTTTTTAAGTAGCTATATGACTACAAGCAGTAAACGTGTTGGTGTGTTTGTACATTGTACTGATGCATATGACAATAAACTCTCATATTTTAATTTAAATTTTAAATTTAGACATACAGCACGGTAACAGGACATTTCAGTCCACAAGTTCGTGCCATCCAATTTACACCCCATTAACCTACACCCCCCCAGTATGTTTTGAACAGTAGAAGGAAACTGGATCCCCCAGAGAAAACCATGCAGACACGGGGAGAATGTTAAAACTCCTTCGAGACAGCACGGGATTCGAACCCAAGTCCGCACCCAATCGCTGGCACTGTAAAGGTAGTGTGCTAACGGCTATCATAACCAAAGACAATAGTTTTGATAGAGCCATCCAGAAATTTTTGAAATGAAATTGATTAAAGAAGATATTGTAATAATGACGTGAGACTGATTTTTCTCTTCTGTGAACTCTAAGAATTTAATTCAAATTAAATCCATAATAAATGGAATAAATCAATAATAATAAGAAAATCTAATGGTGTTCAACAAAATAATTAGTTACCTCATTCTTTTTATTTCCATTGGATGTTGAGAAGCATTTGGTCAAATAGCTTGATACAATAGATTTGATGTAAGGTGATCGCTAATCATCTTTGTTGAATTGCATCAGTAGTTGATCAAACATCTACTTTCCTCTGGTGCATGTCCACATTGTACAAATATGTGACAATAAATATTACCACTATCGGACAGAAGAATTTAAGAGTGTAAGAAACAGGAGCAGGAGTCGGCCACCTCACCTGTCGAGCTGGCTCTGCCATTCAATAAGATCACATTTATCTGTCTGTGGGCTCAGCTCCATTTACCCACCCAGTTTCCATATTCTTTAATTCCCCTACATTTTAAAAATCTATCTGTGCCTTAAATACTTTTAATGAGGCAGCCTCTCTTTTAATGAGGCAGCTCTACTGTTTCTTTGGGCAGAGAATTCCACAGGGTCACTACTCTCTGGGAGAAGCATCTCTCCATCCTAAATCTACTTCCATGAATCTTGAGGCTCAGTCCCTTTGTTCTTATCTCACCAGCCAGTTTTTAGCTTATCTATTTCTCTCATGATTTTTACGTCGCTCTAAGACCCACCCTCATCCTTTTAAACTTCAATGGGTATAGTCCAGGCCTACCCAATTTTTCCTCAAAACCTAAAGGTAAAGGCTCCTTTACGATCATGTAATACTACATTTAGAATGCAATATACATGAAATTCTTTAACTATGTCTACTGGGAGTCACCACTTTGTCCATTGCCTCTAGCCCCTTTATTTCTAGAATCAACCTGGTGGACCTCCTCTGCATCACCTCCAAAGCCAGTATATCTTTTCTCAAGTAAGGAGACCAGAACTGTGCACAGTACTCTAAGTGCAGCCTGAGCAGTACTCTGTACAGTTGCAACAGAACTACCTTGCCTCTAGCACTGAGGGACAACATCCCATTTGCCTTCATGATTACCTGCTGTACCTGCCAGCTAGCCTTTTATGCCTTCTTAAATTTTCCTTCAGCATATACTTCCACCTACTTCTCTGTCTTTTCCTTCTTATAAAATTCCTTCAAATGACTGCTTCCTTCGCTGCAGAAGATGATAAACCCAGCCAAGTCCATCACTGTCAGGTACTGCCTCAAAAATGCAGCCAACTTCATAAAGGATCCCCATTACCCTGGCCACCATCTCTTCTCACTGCAGCCTTCAGGTTAGAGGCCTGAAGGCCAATCCCTCTAGGTACAAAAACTGTTTCTTTCTGACATATATCAGGCCCTTGAAAGTCCCCTTGCCACACTAATCTCAAACTACTCGAACACCACAAATAGGACTGCCTGCACTAGAGTAACCCAACTTTTTTTTCCTTCAACTATGGTAATGATGAATATTGTTATTTGTCTATCTTTTGCATTTATTATCTTTTTAATTTAGTCATTTTTTTTTCATTACAAATTGCCTGTTTGACTCCAGCAAGCAAGAACTTAGTGCATATGTACATTGTTACCACTAAGTCAGATGCCTCAGAGCTCTCCAAATTTTGAGGTCATGAAGCTCAAAGGAAAAGGTGTGCTGAAAATGTGGAACAGCAGAGACTTGGGTGAGATTTCACTTGAGGGTGGGAACGAAGAATGTATTTCCTTCCGGAGAGAGCTCAGTAATCGGAGATATTGAACTGAGTCACGAGTCTCGGATGAGCGGAGGAAAAAAAAAGTACCCAAAGAATGTTTGGAGGGATCGGCAAACTCTCTGCCTTTAAGAGCGGTGGTGTCAGAAAGACCTCAGACTATTTAGGCAGTGCCAGAAATACAATAAACTCATGGTTGTGTATTGACTGGAATGTGGGATGAGGCTAAAATCATGCATTGGATGCAGTGGGCTGAACGGCCTCTTTCTGCACAGTAAGTTACCTCATTTTGTGATCCCAAAAAGTGAGAGTTGCTGTAAACTTTCTACTGTGGAGAGTGTCGTAGGCAAACAAGAGAACTGTTTTTGCACCTACATCTCCCTGGGCATTGATAACACTGGGGTGGCTGATAGGAATCCATGCATTGCGCTCTAGGAACTGGAGGCAACAGCATTCAATTCTACACCAAGGAGATGAAACGCAGATCAGGTGTCCACTTTGCCAACTACCTACTGCTCTGTGTGTGCATCTAAACTTGAGCTTCCAGTAGCCAGCCGTTACAACTACATTACATTCCTGTAATGACATGCTTGTCCTTGGCCTCATCAATTGTCAAGGTGAGGCCAAACGTAAACTTGAGGAACCACACATCATATTCCTTCTGGGCAGCCTTAAAAGGAATAGCATTTGCATAGGTATTTTTCTAATTTTTGATAACCTCTCCTCACCCCCAGTGGGTTCTACTGTTTCCTTTGTTACCTAATCCCATACTTCCTTTCTCCCCACCCCCTTTAATTTTTCACCCCCCCCCCCTTCTTTGAGGTCACTCCCTCTACCAGTCCTTCCATCTTTTAAGGATTAAAGGTATTAAAGTTTAAAATTAGGACATGCAGTGACAAAATCATTGGTGCCCATTTACACAGCCACTTCATTCCGGGATATCTGTGGCTCTTTAACACTACACCTCCGTGTAAAAGACATCGACAGAATGGTGGGGGTGGGGGGGCGGCGGGCGGGGGTCCTGGCTTTTTTAAGCAACAGAGGTAGTAATCGTGTCGTCTGTGTAAAAGGGCAATCCGGCATTCCAGGACCAACTCGGGTATTTTATAGAAAATACATGCAAGTAGGGCAATCGGAAAAATCTTTTTAATAATAATAATATTTTTTTTAATAATTGCTGTCCTGCTCTCTCCCAGTGACTCATAATTATACAGAAAATGTAAAAGTCATAGTCAATCTGGCTGACAGCGAGTAGTTCACTGGCGGGCACTTGGAGTTTGGCCCATCTCAGATGTCAATGCATGATCCCATAAATGCAGAAGTCTGAAATGAATGCAGATGAAATGGCTGGAGCTGGAGATGAAATGAGCTGGTGGTGAAATAGTGACGCATCCTCTACTACGGTTACCATTTCGTAAGCACTGATGTGGCAGGAGAATGAGAGATGATTTAATTCATAAGCACATAATTCATGGTTTTGACAGGACAGATGTGAGGTGGCTGTTGGTCTTTCAAAATAGGGCTTGATAATTCATGAATAAGAAAAAAGGTATGAATCTGGAACTCTACAGAAGGAGGGTGTGAATGCTCAGTTACTGAATGTATTCAAGACAGTCAATGCGAACCCGGGTGTACACAATCAGCCAGCGGACTGCTTTTCTTTTCCTCTTTCTGGAATTGAAACTTGTTTCAGATCAAAATGGAAAGCACTGGTAGAAGATAAAAATCTTTTTCAGTGAAAGATAAACCACGCACTTGACACGATCAAGAATAAAAGTCAAACACATGACCTCGGCACACCTGAATCAACACTTTGTGGCTGGAATTCTCAGGAAGATAAGTTACACGCGTCACTTTGGAAAGTTGAGAAAGAGGCAGGATTAAATGCCAAATGCATGAAGACAGCAAAAGATGTCAGCCTCCATGACTCCCTGTACGAGTGGTTCATTCAAGCGCGCTCAGAAGGCCTTCCAATTTACAGGCCTATTCTCAAAGCTTGAGCTGAGAAGTTTGAGCAGCTGATCAATGGAGAAACCTCACAGTTCAAAGCTAGCAATGGATGGCTAGTTTAAACGCCATCACAGGATTTCTCAAGTGTTAGTGTCTAGAGAAATTCACTCAGCTGACAGTGCTCCTGCCAGCGAATACCTGGCAGAACTAACACCTCTCTTAGAAGAAGGTGGCTACATCGAAGAACAACTGTACAACTGTGACGAAACAGGCCTCTGCTACAAGATGATCCCAGTCTGCACAGTCTAGCAAAGATGACGCTCATCGACGTGAGGGGTTCAAACAACGCAAAGATCACATGACATTGTTAAAACCATTCATGATTGGCAAATTTTGCTCACCCCGCTGTTTCCACCATGTCAACGTGAAGTTGTTACCGTTCAAGTACACACAATGCATGGATGACCAGTGTCATCTTTGAGGACTGGTTTTACAAAACTTTTGTCCCTGCTGTCCATGCTCATTTGTGTAAGCAAAATCTAGAACCTAAAGCTCTTCCTTTGTTTAACAACTGTCCCACCCACCCTCCAGCTGCCAACCTATTAAGCCACGATGGAAAGATCCAAGTTTCTTACCTCCCGAAGAACATTACATCTAATATCCAGCCCCTAGATTAGGGGGTCATCTCCACGTTCAAGCAGAATTACAGACATGAATTAATTTGTAGAATTGTAGATGATTCATCAACACTAGAAGATTATCTGAAAAGCATGAACATTAAGGAATTTTACTACTTAGGGCTGGGCAACAGTCAGCTCCACGTGTGTGGAAAAATGCTGGGAGAAGGGTCTGGAGCCATTGAGTACCTCGAGGCTGGAGACCCGGGATTTGGACCCCATAAAAATCCTCCAGCTCAGAAGCATTTTGGATTTCGCTCACCGCCGCCAGCGACCTGCAGCAAACACTCGAAATGAAATGGTGATTGTAAGAAACAAAAAAAAAGATTATTGCAAATACAAGAATTGTACATGTGTTCTTTATTTTTTTGAAAAACTGTTTTCGTGACCCTGATTTAGCGTGACCCCTCCTTTTTCACAATCCAATTTTTTTGGACCCACACCATCGCATTATAACAGGGTTCCACTTTATATATTAAATTCAAATAGAGAAAAAATGCAAAAATTGGCATTACAAAGTGGCATTAAAAATGCGGACAAATGTAGTGTTGGAGCTGTTCATGATTAGTGTAATAAGAGGAGGTTCAAGAGCTTGATAGTAGTTGGAAAAAAGTTCTTCTTGAACTGAGAGGTGTTTGTTTTCAGGCTACTGTACCGTCTACCCAAAGGTAGCAGTGAGAAGAGGTTGCGACCACGGTGATGGGGGTCCCTTACAATGTCGGCTGACTTCTTGAGACTACACCTCACATAGATTCAGCAATGGATGGGTGATTGGAGTCTGTGATAGACTTGGCTGGGTTGGTTATCTTCTGCAGCCAAGGAAGTGGTTCTTTGAGGGAATTTAATAGGAAGGAAAAGACAGAGAAGCAGGTGGAACAATACGCTGATGGAAAATTTGAGGAGGAACGGTTGGTTTGTAGGTGCAGCAGGTTTGTAGGGAGTAAATGGAATGTTGTCCTTCATTGTCAGAGGGATTAAATTTAAAAGCAAGGAGGTTCTGCTGTATCTACAGAGTACTGCTGAGGCCACTCCTGAAGTACTGCGTGCAGTTCTGGTCTCCTTACTTGAAAAAAAAAGACAAACTGGCTTTGGAGGCACTTCAGATGAGTGTCACCAGGTTGATTCTGGAAATGAAGGGGCTAGCTTTTAAAGGTAGCTGTGAGAAGAGATAGTGAGCAGGGTGACGGGAGTCCTCACATTGATGTGTTCAATGGACAGGAGATCAGAGGATGTGATGTACCTTTCTGCCTTCCTGGGGGCTCAAATTAGCAAATCATGTTCTGATGCATCCAAGGGTTGTAGACATAAATAAATCCAGTCTCCAGGCATTTCCTCAATTGATTATAACCAAAAGGACCATTCACAAAACATCTCAAGAAACTGTCCAGAAAGCAGCTTCAAGAGAAATACTTTCCTTGTCGTGGAGTTTTTAAAAAATCTTTATTTATTCATGGGTGTTGAGTCTTATACATAAAGCCAGCGTTTATTGCCTATCTTCGGTGCCTTTGAGAAGTTGGCAATGAGCCACATTTAAATTAATGTAATTCTGGTGAAGTCCTTCCCACATTGCAGATAAGTAGGGAGTTCCAGGATATAGAAAATAAAACACCATGGGGCAGGTATCGGCTTTTCAGTTGATTATTATGCTATTCAAACTAAAGCTAATTGTCTGCACATAGTCTGCATCCCTCCATAATCTGTCTTTTTGTGTATCTGTCCAAGTGACTCTTAAATTCTGCTACTACACTTGTGGCAGCCATCACTCTCTGCATAACAAAACATGCCATGCACATCTCCTTCAAATATTTCCTTTCTCACCTTAAACCTATGCCCTCGTTTTACATTTTTACTCTGGGAAAATAACTGACAATCTAGATCTCTGATTGTCATGACCTGATCGGCTTCTGCCAAGTTGTATACTTGTATCAGGGTGTGATAGTACAGACCTATCACCAATGTATATAGTTACAGTATCTAGAGTGTAATGACTGTGCTTACAATGATTGGCTGAGAGCTTAGCCACGCCTACTGTCTGGGCCTTAAAGGGTTGTGTCCCTAGCCAGGTCAGATCATTCCAGACTGGTCGGCCACCTGTGAAGAGCTCCTGTCTTTTGCTAATAAAAGCCTTGGTTTGGATCAACAAGTCTTTGGTTCTTTCGACGAGCTCTACACAGGGTAGTTTGAAGGGGCAGCAGATAATCAAGAAAGCCAACAGGATGTTACCCTTTATTGCTCAAGGTCACACCTGGAGTACTGAAGGCAGTTCTGGTCTCCATACTTGAGAAAGGACTTACTGCCTTTGCAGGCCGTGCAAAGGAGGGTCATCAGGTTAAGGCGACATAAAAATGAGGAAAGGAATAGATAAGACTGAAAAAAAACGGGAAGGTTGTTTCCACTAGCACATGAAATTAGAACAAAATGACAAAGCCTTGAGATTCGAAGGAGGAAATTTAAGATAGAAATAACAAAGAACTGTTTCTCCAAGAGAGTACTGAACCTGTGAGATTTTCTGCCCAAAGAAGTAGACGAGGCTGCCTGGAAGTTTAGGCTGAAAGAAAGTGAAGAATGTCAATCAAGATTTTTTTTCAGAAAGGAAAGAATAATAAAGGAGCAGACCAAAAGTCCGCAAAGAGGGACACAAAAACAATAGGTACAAGAAGCTTGAGCAACACGTGAGCCGATGGAGGAAGGTATTGTCAGTCAATGTTTTGGGTGGGTGCGTTTTATTGAGACTGTCATGACCTGAAACGTTGACTGACCATGACTATTCATGGATGCTGCTTGGCCTGTTCAGTTGCTCCTTGTTAGACTAACAAGAAGGTTGCTGCAGCTCCATTGCACCTCTGTAATTGCCTTTTAACTGTTTATAAGTAATATCAACCTCTGATTGCATTGGAAGACCACTTGATAAAAAAAAAGATTGCACTAATCTATTTGACGGAAATGCAGGGAAAACCTATCTGAAGATTTGTCCATGAAAGGAAGTGTCTATGTACAGTGGAATATTATTCCATTCCTTGGTTGGTTTAAAAACAAATACTGGACATTCTAATTCTGATTTGATCAGAGGTAAATGGCATCTCAGGCTTGTGAATAATCTTAAGCATTGCAGCACAAATACCAGCAGGCTTTGGAAATCTGAAATGAGATACGATGGGGCAGAGCTCTAATAACATTTATAAGATAAAGATAACCTTTGAACTGTTTGGAAGACGGCAGTTGGTTCTGCTTAATAATGCCACAGTGAAGAGGATTCAGGTTCCCTTGACACAAGAAATGACATGACTGACTGTGCAAGCAGAAAATGGGATCAACATCACTTGCTTACAGATGGACTGCATGTAAAGGCATTCAAGCAAGCACCACAGTATCTTTGACCCATTACCATCACGAAGGAGGTACAAGAGGATCAAAATGAGGACTGCCAGGCTGGGAAATAGCTTCTTCCCACAGCCTGTGCAATTGAAGAACTGTAAATTATTCCAAAATATTTATATATTTTATCTAACATCTTTATGTATTTGTGTGATTATTATGTACTGTGTATTTTGTGCAGGTGCATCTTCCCCGTGGACTTTAAAAAAATATTATTTTGTCTGGTTGTATAGGTACAGTCAGATTGTTATAAACTTGAACTTGAGCCAAGATATACTGCTCAAGTTCACAGCTATTTCAAAGGTGCTTTGAAATATTGGGAAACCCTCATTCTGCCTGAAATAAAACTGTACGATGTCCCCAAATAATGCACGAAGATTTTGCAAAGAATTGGACAAAATAAACAGTACAAATCAAAAGGATTATTTTCCACAATCTAAAAGTGGGATAATTTTTATGAAATTGATTTTGGAAAAAGTATGATAAATTTCATAACCACAAATTTTACAAAAAATATTTTTCAACAATTAACTTTTCTAGATCAGCCACTGTTGTAAAATGGAAAACATGCTGGTATCAAATGCAAACACAATCTGCTGGAGGAAGACAGCAAGTCAAGTACCATTGGTGGGAGAAAAAGAATGATAAGAGGTTATTGTCATACACATACATACAATGTATGCCCATTCAGAGCCAGCTCTTCAGCGCTTGACGTCCTGCTTTGCGGAAACTGCCAAAATGTTTGGCCTGGAAGTCAGCCTGAAGAAAACTGAGGTCCTCCATCAGCCAGCTCCCCACAATGATTACCAGCCCCCCCACATCTCCATCGGGCACACAAAACTCAAAACGGTCAACCAGTTTACCTATCTCGGCTGCACCATTTCATCAGATGCAAGGATCGACAATGAGATAGACAACAGACTCGCCAAGGCAAATAGCGCCTTTGGAAGACTACACAAAAGAGTCTGGAAAAACAACCAAATGAAAAACCTCACAAAGATAAGCGTATACAGAGCCGTTGTCATACCCACACTCCTGTTCGGCTCCGAATCATGGGTCCTCTACCGGCACCACCTACGGCTCCTAGAACGCTTCCACCAGCGTTGTCTCCGCTCCATCCTCAACATCCATTGGAGCGCGTAACGTCGAAGTACTCGAGATGGCAGAGGTCGACAGCATCGAGTCCACGCTGCTGAAGATCCAGCTGCGCTGGATGGGTCACGTCTCCAGAATGGAGGACCATCGCCTTCCCAAGATCGTGTTCTATGGCGAGCTCTCCACTGGCCACCGTGACAGAGGTGCACCAAAGAAAAGGTACAAGGACTGCCTAAAGAAATCTCTTGGTGCCTGCCACATTGACCACCGCCAGTGGGCTGATAACGCCTCAAACCGTGCATCTTGGCGCCTCACAGTTTGGCGGGCAGCAACCTCCTTTGAAGAAGACCGCAGAGCCCACCTCACTGACAAAAGGCAAAGGAGGAAAAACCCAACACCCAACCCCAACCAACCAATTTTCCCCTGCAGCCGCTGCAACCGTGTCTGCCTGTCCCGCATCGGACTTGTCAGCCACAAACGAGCCTGCAGCTGACGTGGACTTTTTACCCCCTCCATAAATCTTCGTCCGCGAAGCCAAGCCAAAGAAAGACATACAATGTATAGACACACCAACATTCTTTCTCACTGCAGCCACACAGATAAGGAAGAAACACTCAGGTGCATAAGATTTGTGAATGTGATTAAAACCAAGTAATCTGTGAGAACGACATTGGCTGATTGACCAGGTCACAAATCACTCAATGTCCACCTGCCCACACTGTGGAAGAGGCAGTAGGTTCCACATTGGCTTCATCAGTGACCTCGGGGCCCACCAAACCAATCCTGAGAGGTGGCTTAAAGTGATGGAAGAATACAGATCAGCATCCCCATTTTGAGAACTCACCTATGCTTCTACCCAATGGATTAGTTTAATATATCATTTGAATGATGGGCTCTCCAACAGTGCAGCACTTCCTTAGTTAGCCAGGACTTCCTTTTCGGTTGGCTTGAACTCAACTTCAAGTTTATTATCATCTGACTGTACATAACCAACCTGATGAAACAGTGTTTCTCCAGACCACAGTGCACACATAAGTACATAAAGATATTCTTTGGCTTGGCTTCGCGGACGAAGATTTATGGAGGGGGTAAAAAGTCCACGTCAGCTGCAGGCTCGTTTGTGGCTGACAAGTCCGATGCGGGACAGGCAGACACGATTGCAGCGGTTGCAGGGGAAAATTGGTGGGTTGGGGTTGGGTGTTGGGTTTTTCCTCCTTTGCCTTTTGTCAGTGAGGTAGGCTCTGCGGTCTTCTTCAAAGGAGGTTGCTGCCCGCCAAACTGTGAGGCGCCAAGATGCACGGTTTGAGGCGATATCAGCCCACTGGCGGTGGTCAATGTGGCAGGCACCAAGAGATTTCTTTAGGCAGTCCTTGTACCTTTTCTTTGGTGCACCTCTGTCACGGTGGCCAGTGGAGAGCTCGCCATATAACACGATCTTGGGAAGGCGATGGTCCTCCATTCTGGAGACGTGACCCATCCAGCGCAGCTGGATCTTCAGCAGCGTGGACTCGATGCTGTCAACCTCTGCTGTCGACAGCATCGGCCATAAAGATATAATTTCAAAGAAAAATATATAATATTTTGGGATGATTTACTCTGCTCCAGGATACAGTTCATCGACCTCACAGCCTGCAGTAAGATGCTATTTCCCATCCTGGCTGTCCTGATTTCCATGGTCCTGTACCTCCTACTTGATGGTAGTGGGTGAAAGATAATGTGTTCTGGATGGAAAAGGTCTTCTATAATTCTTTGAGCCCTATTTAAGAAATACTCCCAGTAAATCTCATCAATAAAGGAAAGGGAGACCCCTACAATCTTCTTGGCCATTTTGATGATCCTCTGTATTGACTTTTTATTATCTTCTACTTCAAGCTTCAAGATACTGATTTTTTGTCATATGTACAAAATGCAAAAAATTGTTTTTCCTTTGTTTTCCATATAAAAAGTACACAGAGAGGTGCCACTAGTCCAGCACCACTCTCAAGACAAGAGAGAGGAGCAGAAGGGAATCCCTCCAGAGACACCAAATCCCTGGTTCCCACGAATGGCCTTTAGCAGCCTGCCGTCTGGTGTGAGGCCTTTGGCCGCTCAACTCTACATTGTTCTGCCACTGTGGTGTCCTACCCTGCAGGGTCCTCTCCCAGGATTCTCCTTCCCAGTGGGGAAAAAGGTGCTCTCGCCCTCTGATCCCCAGTGATTCAAGTAGGTTATCACCTCCATTTGGAAGACTGGCCTGAAAATGGCAGTGAACTCTCATACCTTGGCTTGAGCTGTGATGAGAGAGCATCAGTAAAGAGACAGAAGATATCAATATGACGTGTAAGTTTATTATTGTATATATAAGCACCAAAATTCTTACTTGCTGCAGCCACACAGGTACGTAAGAAACACCACCTACTATGGTATAAATAAAGTTATGACAACATGCCAAAACAGGAAAATTAGATAATAAACATAAAGGGATAGATAAATATATATTCTCAGTTGCAGTTAATGCAAAAAAAGTGATGCCTCAATCATGCAGACTAATGTTTTGGGGCTCCCGGGACAGTTGCTGTTTATGGTTAGGGTAGTACAGGAAAGTTCAAGCACCTGATGACTGTTGGATTAAAACTGTTCTTGAACCTGGAGTTGTTGGTCTTCAGGCTTCTGTAACTTCTGTTACAGAAGGTAGCATTGAGAAAAGGTTGCGACACAGTTGATGAGGGTCCTTTATGATATTAGCTGCCTTCTTGAGGCAGCATCTCATTTGTTTGTCTTCAATGGTTGGGAGGTTGGTGCTTGTCCTGGTCATGGTTCTGTCTGGCACTTGCGGGAGACCTCTGGACCCTTGAGTTTCCAAATCAGGCCATGATGCAACCATCAGTATATGTTCCTCAGTGACGTGGGAATTGCATCACAGAACCAAGCCTCTCATTGACAATTTGCTGCTGTTTATATCCCACATATTTCCTTCAACCCTGCTTCATCTAACCTCTCCATTTCTCTTCCTCTTCCCCAATTTTAAAAGCAAGTTGTCATTACCTCCTGGCACCACTGACACACAACAGCTCTCTGTGATGTTGCAATTCCTGCTACAATGCAAAAAAATTAATGGAAAAGGAAAGAGCTTGCCAATGTAATACAAGTGCACAAATATCTTTTGTGCTCACCAGGAAAATTATTTACTCATGTGATAAGATTTTAGCCAAGATTTACTTTGATGACCGGTCATTGAAGTTGTACTCGGGTATTGCAGGCAAATTATAAAAGACAGGTTAATTCATTGCTTGATTGCAGCCAAGGATGACACACCTGCACGTAAGTGGAGCGTCACTTCATTCACATGGTTTATAATGATCTGTTTGTTTTTGAAGGTTTATTAGAGCCTGCTATCCTTCTGCTTTCCAGCAGTGGATAATAAAGGCAGGTGCAGACAGGCAGGGTTTTGGCTGCATTTGACCTTTAAGGCTTTTGTTTCATGACATGTTATATGACTATACCATTCAAAGCACATTGACTTACTGTCTTAACCACTTTTAACCTCTGCTCTCCCTGTGTGTAATGCGAGTATCAGCACATTTATCTTGCACTGTGTCAGTCCCATTTTGTGAAAAGCAGCTCTGTGCCATTAGGTTTCTGTAAGATACCAATTGTTCCTTGCACTTTACAACATAGCAACAGATTTGCATTCTGCAGTCCAGTGAAAAATGCATTGGGAGGCTTAAAAATAAAGGCAGCTCGGAAAACTCAACAGATTCAAATTACACAGTATTGTTTGAAATAGGCCAATCAACAAACTTTTGAAGCGGGGGGTCACAAATCTCTCTGTGGTTCCTGGACTCCGGTCTCTCCTTCATTCTTTCAGGAGTTTGAAACCTGGAATTGTTTTATTTCTCCTCTCCCTTCCCCAGCAGCCTTGGTCTTCATTTTGTTTTCCCCAATTTGAGGAGAAAAGTTGATGAAGAAAGGAAAAAAATGAACAGATGTGATCAGCTTTAACTCTGGTGTCTGCTGCTTGAATTGATTCCGACTGCTTCCCATGTAATTCCACAAGTTTGCAGATAAACCCCAACTTACGATGTCCTGGCTTGTGAAATTTCGAAGTTACGATGGTCACAGTCTGGTACTTTCAGTTTCAAGTTATGATGTCTCCTTGCACTTGTGATACGTGGTGCAGTGATGCAATGATGCTACTCTCTTGCTATGCTGGGCATTTGCAGCATAGCATGAGAATAGCATTCAGCATATGCTAGCAGACCCGAGTGCACTCTACAATTCCGTACAGAAAACCAGCCATCATGTAAAATTTGTGTCACGTCAAAGTCACATCATGTCAGAGTCAAGCTGCGTAAAACTTCACATTTCTTTGGCTTGGCTTCGCGGACGAAGATTTATGGAGGGGGTAAAAGTCCACGTCAGCTGCAGGCTCGATTGTGGCTGACAAGTCCGGTGCGGGACAGGCAGACACGGTTGCAGCGGTTGCAAGGGAAAATTGGTGGGTTGGGGTTGGGTGTTGGGTTTTTCCTCCTTTGCCTTTTGTCAGTGAGGTGGGCTCTGCGGTCTTCTTCAAAGGAGGTTGCTGCCCGCCAAACTGTGAGGCGCCAAGATGCACGGTTTGAGGCGTTATCAGCCCACTGGCGGTGGTCAATGTGGCAGGCACCAAGAGATTTCTTTAGGCAGTCCTTGTACCTTTTCTTTGGTGCACCTCTGTCACGGTGGCCAGTGGAGAGCTCGCCATATAACACGATCTTGGGAAGGCGATGATCCTCCATTCTGGAGACGTGACACCTACGGCTCCTAGAACGCTTCCACCAGCGTTGTCTCCGCTCCATCCTCAACATCCATTGGAGCGCTTACATCCCTAACATCGAAGTACTCGAGATGGCAGAGGTCGACAGCATCGAGTCCACGCTGCTGAAAACTTCACATTGCATTGTGTAAAATTCACATTGTGTCATGTAAAATTCGCGTCGTGTAGAATTCGCATTGTGTCAAATTTGCACTGCGTCACGTCAGAGTCGTGTCGCTTCAAATTCATGTGTCTCAAATTTGCTCATCCAATTGTGTTATAATAATGGTTTTCATCATCTAAATAAAATTTAAATTTATTGAATAAATGGTAGTGCGCATTGCAGTAATCTTTTTATTTTCAGTTTAAATTGTGTTGGATTTAATTTTAAATTAAAATTTTTAAAAATCGGTTAAGTGTGGTATTGTTTCAATTTACGATAATTTCAATTTATGATGTGAGTGCCAGAATGGAACCATATCGTAAGTCAGGGTCTACCTATATCCGGTTTCTACTTTGTTTGTTACCTCTGTTTAGGGTTCTAATTATATGTATGCGAAGAGATAAATTATCAAAACAATTAATTAAAATGCTTTCAGAACCAATATGTCAAAAGTCTATTATATTTTATCCAATTGCTTGGATTACTTTATAAAAGCTCTCTCATATTTGCTCTTACATATCATTCAATTTAGATAATAAGTCATATTTTACCACCACATATTTCTAAGCTGTTACTTAGTAAAATTGCCGAACATTTGAGCTTTCTTCTGTCCTTTTTGCAGTATTTTCTTCTCCCCATTATACTCAAAACTATTAGTTGAAATCATCCAGCACTGGAGAGCAAAAACTTGCTCAAATGCATTTTGCAGTCAATTGATCTTCTAGCTGGAGGTATCCCTCATACCTCCTTCAATTAGGGCAGTGTGTTTCCTTTCAAAATAAAATGAGGTGGGGGGGGCTCTCTCAGGTTATTTGAGAAAAAAATATTTTCAATAGTCTGAAGACATCAGCTGGCTGTTTTGGGCCCTGCACTGATATCTTTAAATATATATTAGGCATTGTAAGAATATAAAGAATTGTCAGGGGTGGAGAGGAGGTAGGGTGAGGGCAGAAGTATGAGAAATGGAGGAGATATAGTATAGATTTTGGTAATGATAGTGAGGGAGAATCCAGTTCTTTTGAAGAGAGATCATTTCGGGTGTTCTGGAGTGGAAGGTCTCATCCTGAGAACAGATGCAGTGAATTAATTGTGACAAGGTGATTGACTCCTTAAAAGGGACAGAATAAGATGTATAATCAGATCAGAATTTATTGTCATGAACAAGTCATGAAATTCAGTGTTTTGCGGCAGAATCGTAGTGCAAACATACAGATTATAACCACCTTACAACATTGCTATAAATTAAAAAAAATTAAAATAGTAGAGCATGAAAAGTACAGCAGTGTCTTTGGTTCATTCATTATTCAGGAATCTGATGGCAGCAGGGAAGAAGCTGTCCTTGTATCACTGAGGGGTCATCTTAAGCCTCCTGTACCTTTTCCCCGATGGTAGCAGAGTGAAGAGGATGTGGCCTAGATGGTGGGGGTCTTTGAGGAGAGAGGCTGCTTTTTTAAGGCACCACCTTATGAAGATGTCCTCAACAGAATGAAGTCAGGTGCCTGTGATGTTGCAGGCCAAGTTAGCAGCCCCCTACAGTTTTTTCTTGTCCCGTGAATTGGCACCTCCATACCAGGTGGTGATGCAACCAGCCAGAATACTCTCCACGGTACACCTGTAGAAGTTTTCGAGAGTTTTCAGTAACACACCGAATCTCCTCAGACACCTCACAGAGTATAGCCTCTGGCAAGCCTTCTTTGTGATTGCATAAACATGGAGGCTCCAGGACAGATCCTTGGAGATGTTGGCACCCAGGAATTTGAAGCTTTTGACCCTCTCCACTATTGAGCCCTCGATGAGGGCTGGTTCGTTTTCCCCGACTTCTTCTGAAGTCCACAATCATATCATTTGTTCCGCTAACATTGAGAGCAAGGTTGTTGTTACTTCATTCAATGCTTCCTCATTGGCGTTTATGATTCTGCCGACAGCAGTGGTGTCATTGACAAACTTGTAGATAGCATTGGAATTGTGCCTGGCCACGCACTCATGGGTGCATAATGAGTAGAGCAGTGGGCTAAGCATGCATCTTTGGGTACACCTGTGTTGATAATCAGTGAGGAGACATTATTTCCAATTTGTACTGACTGTGGTCTTGCAATGAGAAAGTCAAGGATCCAGTTGCAGAGTGGGAAACAGAGGCCTAGAGTTTGTAGCTTCTTGACCAGCACTGAGGTAATAATGTTATTAACGGCCAAGCTGTAGTTGATGAAGAATAGCCATATGTATGAATTGGTGTTTTTAAAGTGATCTAGGGCTGAGTGGAGAGACAGCAATATTGCATCTCCTGTGGAGTGATTGTAACGATAGGTGAATTTCAGCAGGTCCAGATCTTTGCTTAGGTACGTGTTAATTTTGGCCATGACCAGCCACTCAAAGCATTTCATCACAATAGAAGTTAGTGCTACTGGGTGATAGTCATCGAGGCAGCTCACACTGCTCTTCATGGGCACTGGGATGATTGATGCCCTGTTGAGGCAGGTGGGAACCTCTGACTGCAGCAATGTGAGGTTGAAAATGTCTGTGAACATTCCAGCTAGTTGGTTGGTGCAGATTTTCAGTACCCTACCAGGTACACCATCACTGCCTTATGCCTTGTGAGGGTTCACCCTCTTGAACAATGTTTTGATGTTGCCCTCAGAGACAGATATCACAGGGTCCTCAGCCTTTTCAGGGATGCTTGTAGTCTAGTAGGGATTCTATAATCCATGTAGGCATGAGAGTCAGTTGGCTTATAGTAGTAGAACTTAGGGAGGAAATTAGTGGTGAATTTTGTATACCAACTACAATGTTATACTTAAATTACCACAATATGCTGACAGAAAAATTGATAATAAATGTAAAAAATAGACAAATAAATTGCAATTAGTGCCAGATAAATGGTGACATTTTATTAGTGCAGACACATTTTTTGGTGATCTGGAATAGATGATGGTCAGGGTTAGGAAACCACAGGGAGGTTCAAGAGACTGATAGCATTCAATTAAAAACTGTTCTTGAATCTGGAGATTCTGGCCTTCAGGCTTTTGTACCTTCTGCTGCCTGATGGTGGCAGTGAGAAGAGATAGTGACCAGGGTGACATTGGTTTGCCTCCTTGAAGCAGAGTCTCACCCAGGTGCATTCCATGGGATGTAAGGTCAGTGCGCATGATGAGCTTAGCCAGGTTTTCCTTTTGCATTCCTGAGTATTTGATTTTCTAAACCTGGCTGTGGTGCAACACTTCCTTCCTTAAAGGAATGACTGCTCTTATAATCAAGGCAACATTATTTTATTTTGCTGAGCATCTGCTCCCCTTATATTACAAATGGAAAACATTTTCTCATCCCCAGTCTCAATGGAAGCCAATTAATTTTCTACTTGTGTCCTTCATTTATGCAATCTTTTCTTTCTTCTTTCTTCTTTGGCTTGGCTTCGCGGATGAAGATTTATGGAAGGGTATGTCCACGTCTGCTTCAGGCTCATTGGTAACTGACAAGTCCGATGCGGGACAGGCAGGCACGGTTGCAGCGGTTGCAAGGGAAAATTGGTTGGTGTTGGGTTTTTCCTCCTTTGTCTTTTGTCAGTGAGGTGGGCTCTGCGGTCTTCTTCAAAGGAGGTCGCTGCCCACCGAACTGTGAGGCGCCAAGATGTATGGTTGGAGGCGATATCAGCCCACTGGCAGGCACCAAGTGATTATGCAATCACTGCTTAAATTAAATATGAATTACATCTGTATGATCTGCACCTTTAATTTCAAATCAGTAAAGACTTACTGGAAGCACTGATTTATAAATCAGGGAGTATTGAGGATTGTAATCCAGACTAAAATATTGGAACACTTCATTATAAAATCCTGTGAGTTGCAATGTAGTACATGTTTGGGCAATATAAAGGTTTGACTTTCAGTTTCTTAATGAGGGCATTACATAGATTAATGCTCAATATTCCAAGCATTACTAGTTTTGTTCACGGGAATCTCTTTAAACCAATAATGTCATAGAAAAAGAAAATATGAGACATAGTTAAGTACTCAAGTAATCTTTTTAAAAGCTTCAGTGTGTGTTTCGTGTGTCAATTTGGACTTACAGATGATGGTGTCTGGGTTGATGCAAGTTGATTTAGATGTGGTTAGGTCTTTTAAGGGTGATGAAGAATATCACAGCTGTAAAGATAAAGCCTGAAAAGCGAACAGCTGCTTTACAGGCCTGTCACACAAAGAATGTTGTTAAGGCATTTCTTTCAACTGTACATGGAAACAAAAAGTAAGATAGCAAAGAGGATTTCAACAAATAGAATTTAAAGCAACAGGAGAGCAGACAACAATTTTGATTTTCTTTTAATTTCTTGAAAGGAGTGGGCCTTTTCCAAGAATGCTTTGGGAACAGTTTAATACCCAATAGGATTGGGACCAAAACACCTGGGATATTCTAAGGCTACTTTAAGGAAAATGCTACAAATCTGAGACATTGAAAGAGTTGCTGAGAGGCAAAATATTGACTTTAGTCTCAGAACAGGCCAAGGAAGTCACATTATGTACAACTGCCATTATAAGAAGAGGATGCGATTTATGTTTGTGCTAGGGTGGCCATTCCAAAGGAGATCTTTTCCCTCAATTCTCCACTATCAATTCCAGACAACTGCCATGACAAGATTTGGATTAGCTTCATTTTAGGAATTTCAATTTTAAAAGCTGTGCTGTAGGTATTTCTGAGAGAACTGCAACTTTCGCTACAGCATCTTATATATTTTTTAGAAGATGTCAAAATACTGGTGGATTCACAGGACCTACTCCTCCTCACTCCAAGATATAGGCCAAGTGAACACAGCCAGAGATGGGAATTTGCTTGAAGGTCTCGGTCAGCGGCTCATCTCTCCACCTGAATTTGCCGGAGCTGACAGTTCCTTGGGAGGCCACCATGGATGAGGAGCAAGAATGGAAGACACTACATTATACTAATATTGCTGTTGAAGCAGAAGAACGAATCCGGAAAGCGAGGGTGCGCCCGGTTGAAGTCGGTTGTAGAAGATTTGTTGCCAGATCCATGACCAAGCTCCTGAGGGAACTAGGAATCATAGGCCAGGCCTTCAGAAAGGCAATTAAATCCTCTCTGACTCAGCAGAAATGAGCTGTCACCAGGCCCTTTCATGCCAGGCCTCCGGCTGGAGGCCTACTATAAGCGCAGAGGGAAAAATATAAACTTACCTTTCATGGAGCAGCCCTAAATGACTGCTCTTGCGTCGCATTCATGTTGAGCGGTGCCTTGTAGCACCCTCTGGTGCCAATGGAGGCGGGGTAACTGGTTCCATAGCTCCGCCTGCCGAGTCAGTGTCATTCATATACGTCGAACTGTCGTCGTTTTAAAAATCCTGCTCCTGCATCTCAGGCTAATGATGTCACTGCGACGTCATCAGCCCAACCCTTAGCCAGCCGCTTGCAGTGGAATTACATCTCTGCGAGGCGGTGGAGCTCCACAGACCCTTCCCCCGAGACGGATAGCAGTTGGCGCCTTGGAGCCGGCTACGGCCATTCATGGAGGTAAGTCTCCCAACGTAAGGGCGGAGAACCTGCGCTTTTACACTCGGGCTTTTTGATTGTATGAAAGAGCCAACTGGCTCTGGCTGAAAGGAGGACTCCAAATGACCACTAGGAGAAACTGCTATGGGGAATGCATCCAAGTCTGATCAGCCTGTAGTGGGCCTGCCTTGGCAGAGGGTGATACCAGGGAATACAACTGAAGATGGGTCTGATACCAGATAATATTCCCAAGTCATCATACTCCATTATTGTAATTGAGACAATGAACTGTACTACCTCCATGAGAGAGAATCAGTTTAACCAATACTGAAACATCAAGGATTGTAACACCTAGTCCTATAAATCAACCAAAGCCCCTCTGCTAGGAGATCTGAATTTGAGCTACAAAATGAAGTTTATTGTCACATATACCAAAGGCACAGCGACAACAGGGAAGATTCAAGATTCAGGATCCCCTTTATTGTCTCACAAGGTACTTCAACTATTAGCATTGCCCGACACCCCAACAATAAGAGAAAAGGAGTCCCTTCCGAGTCACTAAGTGTCCATGGATTCGCCTCCACTCTGACTCGTATTTGCAGTTGTACACACTCTGTACAATCCATTATAAACCTGAACTCCAGCTCAAAACCTTCAATGCAACCAGAAAGCCTTCAGTATCTGAGGCTCTTTGGGATCCCTTCTTGCCCTCAGCACCCTCTCAAATCCCGGTCCGATACCTGGAATGTCTGCAGAAGCTTTGATTGAGGTTAATATACGAAAGTGCTGGAGAAGCTCAGAAGATCTCGCAGCATCTAAGGGGTATCCAATGTTTCAAGCCTGAGCCCTTCATCAAGGTATTAAGGTATGAGCAAATATCACGCAGACACCAGAATAAAAAGGTGGGATAAGGAGAGAAGAGGAGGGAGGAAGGGGCAGGGGGGCAAGTGCAGCCTAACAGGGAGTATATCAAAGATGGATCTGGTAGGGAGGGCAGAAGAGAATAAAAGCTGAGAAGTGAAAGAGGAGGGGTGTCCAATAGGAGAAGGAGGGGAAGGGTTGGAGAGCCGAGAGAAAGAAGACAGAGGGATAGGGAAAGAGAGAGGCCTGCAGGAGGGACATAATTGATTGAAGATTAATCCATCTGGTTGGATAGTGCCCAAACAGAATATTAGGTGTTGTTCCCCAATATGAGAATAGTTCATTTTGGCAGTGCACGAGGCCATGGATAGACATTTTGGGAAATAGGCTCAACAAAATTATCTCCTTGTCTGCATCCAGTCTCTAAAATATAGGGGAGGAGCCATGTTGGGAGAACTGCGTACAGTCAATGGCCCTCGCAGATTTACAAGTGAAGTGTTGCTTCATTTGGAAGGACTAGTTGGGGACTGAGGGAGGAGGTGTGGGGGTAGAAGTAGCATTTTCTGTGGTTACAGGGATAGGTAATGAAGGGGCGATGGGTGGGAAGGGATGAATAGATGAGGGAGTCACGGAGGGAGGGATTCCTGCACAAACTAGAGAGGGAAGGATGAGTCTGGTAGTGGGACCATGTTGTAGGTGGTGGAAATTGTGAAAGATAATGTGTTTGATTCTGAGGCTGGTGTGATGGTAGGTGAGGACATGGGTAATCCTGTCCTTGTTGCATCTCGAGTCAAAAGGGGCCAGGACAGATGCACAAGCAATAGAAAAGATGTAGGTAAGGGGTACATTGATTGCAGTGGAGAGGAAGCTACTTTGTTTTTAAGAAAGTAATCTTCAGTGTTCTGGAATGGAAGACCTCATTCAGGGAGTAGATGCAATGTCAGAGGAAGAATTGAGAGAAGCAAGCAGAATCCTTGCAGGGGATCAGGGTATAAAGAGATATAGTCAGATAAAGATGGGAAATGTAAAAAAAAATCTGCAGAAAGTTTGTCTCCCAAGGGAGAGACAGAGAGATCGAGAAAGGGGAGAGTGTCACCAGAGATGGACCAAGTGAATTTGAGGTTGGGCTGCAAGTTAGCAGCAAAGTGAATAAAGTCAGTGAGCTCATCATGGGGGCAGGAGGCAGAACCAATAGAGTCATCGACATTGCGGAGGAAAGGTTGAGGAGCCTTGCTTGGTTAAGCTTCTAGCATGGATTGCTCCATATAGCTAGCAAAAATGCAGGTATAGCTGGAGCCCATGTGCTACCCCTTTGACTTGGGGAAAGTGGGATGAGTCACAGGAGAAGTGAAAACAAGTTGTGCCGGCACAGAGGATAGTGGAGAGGGACTGGTTGGGTCTGTTGTTGAGAGAAAAACAAAGAGCTTTGACATACTCAATATGAGATGGGGGGGGGGGGGTGGGTGGGTGGAAATAGAGGTGCATAGACCATGAGACAGAGAAGCAGAAATAGGCTATTCAGGCAATTGAGTCTGCCCCACCATTCAATCGAGCTGATTCATTTTCATCCTCAGCCACTTTGCCTGGCCTTTCCCCATAACCTTTCATGCCCTGGGTAATCAAGAATCTATCGATCTTTCCCTTATATTCACCCAATAACTTGACCTCTTAAACCGTCTGTGGGAATAAATCCCACAGATTCACCACCATCTGGCTAAATAAATTTCTCAAATAAATTTCTCAGCTTCTCCATTCTATGTTGATGCCCTTCAACCTTGAAGTTGTGCCCTTTTGTCCTAGGTTCTCCCACCTTTCAGCCTGGAGAAGGCCGAGGACAAGTGGGAACTGGCGAGGATGCCGGAACATGGGTTGTCAGGACCAGGGTAAATACCTGTGACGTGAGTATGATCTGTGGAAGTCGGAGGTCTTGGGGGCTCCAGCCTGTGGGTGGCCGGGGCAGGGTGGAAACCCACATTGAAGGTCACAGAGGCAGCAGACTCCAGGGAGACAGGTTTCCAATCCTTGATGGATAACAGGTTAATCTCTTTGCTTTTTCAATCTTTTTTATTGGTTTTTATAGGAAATATAATACAATGAAGGGAACAAAACTGAAAATACAGTATCACATATTATATATATATAATATTCCAACAATATAAACTCAGTCCACCCTCCACTGGAATGGGTGTAAATGAAAAAAAAAGTATTGTATAAAAAAAACAGCAAACCTACTCTAATTTAAAAAAAACTAACAAAAAAAAAACAGCTGAGCAGCTTATCCTGAGGGTGACATATATTTTGTAGTTTTTGGTTCCTACTGTAAATTTTTAAAAAAACTAAGGCAAGATTATATCTCATCTGGGAGAGTAAATAACATCTAATCACATTAGAAACATTTATATCATCTGAAAATAAGACATAAAAGGTCACCATGTATCTTCAAATTTCACCAATGAATCAAATACATGATATCTAATTTTTACTAAACTTAAACAGGACATAATATGAGAGAACCATTGAAACACTGTTAGAATCTAGAGCCTTTCCATTTGAATAGAATGGCTCTTCTAGCCAACAATGTAGAGAAGGCCACAACCCATTGCTTTCAGGGGTTTGGACACTGGGTTTGTTAAACAATGCCTACGCCCCCAAGCTATCAGCAACTTGCCTGCTTCTCTGCTGTGCTAATCAACATAAGCCGCTCTCTGCTCAGTAAGGGTCATTCAGCAGTGTTTTTCTCTTGGCTCTGACACAAGATGGCAGAGTGAGAGGCATTTAAGCTTTTAAATGAGAAGCTGCATGATTTCCTTAAGCAGGAAAAGGTAAGGGTATAGCTGGGAATTCTCTCATTTAATTTCTATAGGTTATCCTGCCGTAATGAAGAAGACTAGGCTGCTCAATGCTTCAGATTATGATCAGATTTCCTATTAAATTTAAAGTCTATTGTTCTGTGCATTCAATGATTTAAAACAAGGTTAAACATGACTTAGAATGATTCTCATCTTAGCACTTGTTTATTCAGTCTATCTTTGAAAAATATTGAGAGCAATGTGTGAAGAGTGGGTGTAGACTAAAGCATGCACAGAATATGAAGTGGTACTTTCAATATAAGCAGATTCGGTGCCCGGTGAGGTTCTAAGAGGAGCCATTTTTGAGTATGATTGATGCAATGGAGTCCAAGAAAATACCCATGTTTAACTGTAACGTATCAGTCCCTTATTAAATCTCACTAATCATGTTCAAGTGCAAAGGTAGAATTGTGTCTTTGGCTTGGCTTCGCGGACGAAGATTTATGGAGGGGGTAAAAGTCCACGTCAGCTGCAGGCTCGTTTGTGGCTGACAAGTCCGATGCGGGACAGGCAGACACGGTTGCAAGGGAAAATTGGTTGGTTGGGGTTGGGTGTTGGGTTTTTCCTCCTTTGTCTTTTGTCAGTGAGGTGGGCTCTGCGGTCTTCTTCAAAGGAGGTGGCTGCCCGCCGAACTGTGAGGCGCCAAGATGCACGGTTTGAGGCGATATCAGCCCACTGGCGGTGGTCAATGTGGCAGGCACCAAGAGATTTCTTTAGGTACCTTTTCTTTGGTGCACCTCTGTCACGGTGGCCAGTGGAGAGCTCGCCATAGAACACGATCTTGGGAAGGCGATGGTCCTCCATTCTGGAGACGTGACCCACCCAGCGCAGCTGGATCTTCAGCAGCGTGGACTCGATGCTGTCGACCTCTGCCATCTCGAGTACTTCGACGTTAGGGATGAAAGCGCTCCAATGGATGTCGAGGATGGAGCGGAGACAACACTGGTGGAAGCGTTCTAGGAGCCGTAGGTGATGCCAGTAGAGGACCCATGATTCGGAGCCGAACAGGAGTGTGGGTATGACAACGGCTCTGTATACGCTTATCTTTGTGAGGTTTTTCAGTTGGTTGTTTTTCCAGACTCTTTTGTGTAGTCTTCCAAAGGCGCTATTTGCCTTGGCGAGTCTGTTGTCTATCTCGTTGTCGATCCTTGCATCTGATGAAATGGTGCAACCGAGATAGGTAAACTGGTTGACCGTTTTGAGTTTTGTGTGCCCGATGGAGATGTGGGGGGGCTGGTAGTCATGGTGGGGAGCTGGCTGATGGAGGATGTCCGTTTTCTTCAGGCTGACTTCCAGGCCAAACATTTTGGCAGTTTCCGCAAAGCAGGACGTCAAGCGCTGAAGAGCTGGCTCTGAATGGGCAACTAAAGCGGCATCGTCTGCAAAGAGTAGTTCACGGACAAGTTTCTCTTGTGTCTTGGTGTGAGCTTGCAGGCGCCTCAGATTGAAGTGACTGCCATCCGTGCGGTACCGGATGTAAACAGCGTCTTCATTGTTGAGGTCTTTCATGGCTTGGTTCAGCATCATGCTGAAGAAGATTGAAAAGAGGGTTGGTGCGAGAACACAGCCTTGCTTCACGCCATTGTTAATGGAGAAGGGTTCATTATTCAATTGTGTGATTAACAAAGAAAAACACACCAGGGATTTCAATTGGAAGCTGAACCCAACATAGTGTGCCTTGTGGGTACTTGACTCAGTGCTGCACAACATTACCTGAAAAAGGGTGCTCTTCTATGCAGGAAGTCTCTTGAGGTTGAAAGTAAGTTGCTTGCACTCTTGCCTTGTGGGTTCTCAAGCTTCAAACCTGGCCCTGCAACATCTAAAAGAAATAAAGGGTAACCAACGATTCAGGCCTGAGTCCTTGATTAAGGTATGATGAAGGAGTCAGGCCCAAAACATTGACTACCCTTTACTTCCTATGGATGCTGCATGACCTGCTGAGTTTCTATACCACATTTGTGCATTGCTCTCGACCCCAGAGTCTGCAGATTTTCTTGTTTCACTTCAAACCTAGCCTGGCATTTAACACATTCATGGCTGATTTTGCTGGCCTCTCCTCTTCTTTTGTGCCATTTCCCCACATTAGTCCATTCCTCAATCTATCACGTACCTGTCCACCTCAACTTTAAGCACTTATGATGATCCAACTTCCACTAGGTACAACCAGAGGCAGCTGAGTGGGTAGTTTGTCCAGTGGTATTCCCTTTCCACTGCATAGAGCTGCTGTGTACTATCCAATGCGTAGCTTTGAGATTCCTAATACCACCTCCAAGGGTTAGAGAATCCCAGGTGTTAATAAGGATGTTACTTTCTTAATTTAGAGACACAGTGCAGTAACTGGGCTTTCTGGCCCACTAGCCCGTGCTGCCCATAATTCATTGACTAACCCCCATATGAGATACGTGAGGAAAAACCAAAGCACCCAGAGAAAACCAATGAAGGTGATGTGGGACAGCAGACAAACCCCTTGCTGACAGCAGTGGATTCACAGCTGGGTCACTAGCATTGTCAGAGCATTGTGGTAAGTGTTAGACTAACCAAGCTGCCTCTACATTTCTTTGAGGAAGCTTTGAGCACATTTATCTTTTCCTCTGATTGAAAATCTCTGAAAAAGCTCCGAGTGTCTACTTCAGGAGCTTGGTGTAGGGCAGGTGAATAATGTATTTGACAAGTTACCTGTTGGCATTCTCCCACATTTAATACATTCCACTGTGCTTTACTAAGGAGTTCACCACAGATAGGCTCCAATAGGCACAATTTTTTTCCCTTCACTGACAAGACATGGTCTGCCCCATTCAACATCTCTTCCTGGTCAGGCCATGGCATTCTATTGCACCAAAGAAGCACACCAGGTGGATCTGCTTCCTCACAGCACCAGTGACAGGTTCAATCCTGACTTTTGGCATGTCTGTGTGTAGTTCATATGGTCCCCCTTCCGGCAGGTGTCCTGGTTTTCTCCTGTATCTCAAAGACTTCCAGCCTGTGACACTGTAAACTGCCTCTCACTTTTGGATGAGTCCTGTAGAGATAAGGGAAATGGAGGGAATTGATGGGAATGTGGGAGAATAAAATGGGTTTGATGCAGAATTAATGTGAATGGATTGATTACAGAATCTGGAATCATGAGCAAATATTGAGGTGTTGGAGGAACTCATGACACAAGATTCCTTTCTTGTCACGTAATAATCCAGGAAATATAATATGATATGAAATTTATTTCTGCCTGCAGTAAAGCGAACAGAGTCGCCATTAGTACCCCTTACTGTAAGAGCAAAAGAGTATCAAAGAGAGTCCCTTCAGAGGCCCTGAATATCCGTGGATTCAACTCCAGAGTTCCCACAGCCTCTGCAGCTGCACAGACCCCTGTTTGAACCATCATTAACCTGAGCTCCAGCTCCAAACCTCCAATATGATCAGGAATCCTTCAGCACTCAAGGCCCTTTGGGAGTCTTTCGTATCCTCAAGACCCTCATAAATCAAGGTTCCATGTATGTGCCAACCTCAAATCGCTAAACCTCCTGCAGTCAGCGTGGGCCTTTCAACCACCGAGCCACTCGCTGGTCTGATGCCGTGGTCGCCGTCCTGAAGGGTCGTCTTCTATGCTTCTCCTTCTCAACAGGGGTGGTTTCTCCTCATTTCTGGTGCCCTGCACCAGTCTGCTGCTTCCCCTGAGTCTGCAACTCCTCGATGCTGCTGCCAATCACCGGCACCACCATCTTGGGCACAGATCTCGGATGGCTCCTGGGTCCACTCATGGGATCAGGCAGCATCTGTGGATAGAGATAGGCAGTCAACGATTTGGGCAGGGACCCTTCACCAAAACTTAATCGAGTCTCATTACTTGCTCATGTAAATGGATGGATGATCATCAGTCTGGTATCAATGGGTTGTAGGGGCTGTTTTGGACACTGATCCTTTGAGCAATACTATGCACAGCATTGCAGGAGGGTCCAAGCTGCCTTTGACCCCACTGATCTAGGTTCGGATCTTGCACTGTCTGTAAGAAGTTTTTACGTTCTCTTGTATCTGTATTGTTTCCTCCGGGCGCTCCAGTTTCCTTACAGCGTTAAAAACAGTAGAGTTGATTAATTTCTTGTATTTAAAGGTATGGGCTTGTGGGCTGGAAAGGCCTGTTACTGAGCTGTATCTCTAAATTAAAATCAAATTAAAATAAAATTGTGTTTCATTAATCATCTGATCTATCAGGGACCACAAAAATTGTACACCATTTTCTACTTCAGTACTAAACTTCTCAAAATACAAAGGCTCATATCCCTGTGAAAATATTGTTCGTGGCTCTTTGCTAGACTTTACTGACCAGCAAATCAAGAACTCATTCAAGAAAAATCTATAAACCTGAAGACGTGTGCAAAATTCAGTAATCTCTGGACTTTAATTGGAGATGCTTTTAGGCATGAAAGCAGTGTAAGAAATCAGAAGGGCTAACTTAGTAGATGCTGTTCTTAATGCTTCTGTCAACAATATTGACCTAAGCTTCAAATTTCAGTGTGAATTTAACTTTTTTTTAATATATATAAGAAATGGAAGGAAAATGCCCAGGGGTCTTACCTGCTGCTGAATGACATTTAAGTATGCCAACAAGACCAGCATCTGTACCTTGTTTTAATGTGATGCCCTTACAGGTGGCCTCAACAAAAAAAAAAATGCTTTTACTAATGCGATACCAACATTCACCCTCCAGGAATTAGTCACTATCTAAATGCATTTTAACTTTTTGACTCTGCAGGTGTTTAATTTTTACATCCAAGCTGTCAATCAACTTGAGTTATATTAGTTAAGCTGGATTTAGATTCTTTCTTTTATTTCTGCATGAAATCAAAGTTACCAAGTTAATGAACAAAAGTGTGGCACCCTTTATTTTTATGTGAATGGTGGAAACATATTGTTAATGCCCTGGCGTTGTCAATTGGATTTTCTTTTAAGTAATTTGTAAAGGCTTGTCAGTGCTGCCTATAGTTGACAGAGCCTTGCTTATCTATCAGTACCTTATTCAATCCTCTGAATTAGCCAAACCCCTCAAAGAAACATGGACTGATTTGCCTACCAGCCTCGTCTGACACAACACCTGCCTCTGTTTCGGCAGTGCTGGAAATAAAACACTGTTCTTATTTTATTTCCAGCTCCACACAGAACAGCATTGAGATGCTCCTCCCTTTTGCATGTTCTGGGAATGGTTCAGGTTACAATTCAAGTTGATTGTCGGGTTGGCCAAGATGCAGTGATGGAGGATGTTTTGCAAGCAGTCCAGTCGATATTTCACACATCGTACAAGCAAGTGAGAGTACAGAAGTGTCAAGTCAGAGAGAGAAATAGAGATCAGCTGTTATGGATAAAAGGAAACATCATCGTTTTAAGGTTCATTCAGGAGTCTGACAATGGCAGGAAAGAGACTGTCCTTGAATCTGGGGGTGTGTGATCTCACACTGCCAACAAGAGGTGAAGAGAGCATTGTCAAGGTGGGATGAGTCCTTTAGTATCATACCCAAAGGAAGACAAACCTCTCACATTGTGAAATTCTGCCTGGCCCGTGGGGAAAAGAATATCAGGGTTGTGTGTGATGTTATGTCTGTACTCTCACAATAAATTTGAACGTTGACATTTGACTTTGAAGTCTAAGCTGGCAAGCCATCTTTTCATCTCTTGATTACTCTTTGACAATTTAATAGCAAGTTTATTGTCATGCTCATTGTACAATGTAAATATGCACTGAAATTCCTACTTGCTGCATTCAAATAGGTACTTAAGATTTTGGCAGTAAGATCTCAAGCCCTATCATGCTGAACAATGGCGCACCTCAGGGCTGTAGGCAGAGCCCACGACTGTTCATGCTGCTGACCCACGACTGGACTGCCAGATTCAGTTCAAATAGAATCATTAAGTTGGCAGATGATACAATAGTAGTTGGTCTAATCAGCAATAATGATGCTTCGCTGACAAAGAAGAGGTTGGGAAGTGGTAAAATGGTGCAAGAGCAACCTGAGTCTCAACATTGACAAGACTGTGGACTTCAGGAGGACAAGGACACACTGCTCTCCATTACACATCAATGGTTCCATTGTGGACAGAGTGGAGAGCACAAAGTTCCTTGGTGTGCATATCGACTTATCCTGGACCCACAACACTTCCTCAATAGTCAGGAAGGTGCAGCAGCATCTGTACTTCCTCCGGAGGTAGAGGAGGGCAAGGCTCCTGGCCCCCATCTTGGAAACATTTTATATGTCTGTCTGCATCATTGTGCAGTATCCTAACTGCAAAGAATTGGACCAGAAATCAATGCAGAGGATCATCCAAATGGCTGATAAATCATGGGGGACATTAAATAAATGATAGATAGATAACAAACATTCACAGTTATCCTAGTACAAAAAGAGGGACTTGGAACAGTGCAGATGGTCCTTTTGTTGTGTTAAAGCAATCCCTGATTAGTATTACAAGGAGAGCTTCAAGAGCAAGATTATTGCTCTGGCACCACCCAATCAAATTCTTCATCTATATCCTGTATTTTCAGATATTTGGCCAATAATAGTGGTGTTAACATTTTGTTTATGGAGCAATTTTAAAAAATCTTTCAAGGGATCTGCTCATCACTGGCAAAATCATCTGCATTGTCTTCTGAAGGTGGAGGTTTGTCACTCGAATCCAGGGCAGGTACAGGTGTCTCTGGAGGCAGGTATCAGTGTCTCTGGGGTTTGGAAGAGTGAGAGAGGACTTGATTGGGACATCAGAGATCTTGAGATGTCTGGCATTCTGGATGTGAAGAGATTGTTTCCTTTCGTGGAAGAGTCTGGCACCAGGCACCACTAAGAAAAAAATAAAAATCCATTCCATTGAGGAGTATTCTTTCTTTTAGAGGCTTGTTTGTATTTGGAACTCTCTTCCTTAAAGGTTGTTTCAACCTTTTGATATATTTAGGGTTGAAGTATTGTACATAGATTCTTTATGTGCAAGGGGGGGAAAGGTTATCTGGTCTAACAGGAATACAGAGCAAAGGTTCCAAACAGTTCAGCCACAATTTTGTTGAATGGCAGGGTAGATTGAAAATCCATGCCTGCTCCCACTTCATATATCTATATGAATCAACTATCTTGCTACACAGGTACATTCAAATCAAATCACCTTTATTGGTCATTCATACAATGCTCGCACGGTAAAGACGAGATAGTATTTCTCCAGGAGCACGGAGCATATTTACTTAAATATAGGTTAGAACAGAAATTCAACACATTTAATATATTAAGACTTATACATTAACAGTCCACGGAACCCATTCCAAATGTTCTGCGAGTTCATGAGTTTGAGGCGGTGGGGGGGGGGGGGGGGGTGGAAGCTCTTGACAATCTCGATATAAGGGCCTGAGTGCTGCAGTACCTCCTGCCAGATATTGCAGTTTACTTGAGGAGTGTGTGGAGTCCTTCACAAAGTCTTTTGCCTGCATCAAATGTTGTAGATCTCCTTAATGGTAGGAAGAGAGCCCCCAATGATCTTTCCCCCTGACTTCACTATCCTCTGAAGGGTCTTGCAGTCCGAGGAGGTATAGCATTCAAACCAGGCGGTGATGCATTTGCACAGGATGCTCTAGATCACACATGTCAAACTCAGGCCCGTGGGCCAAATTTGGCCCGTGATATAATTATATTTGGCCCGCAAGATCATATCAAATATGTATTAGAGCTGGCCCCCGCGCCAGTATAGCACATGCACAGCTAATACTACAAATCCCAGAATGCTTTGCAAACGCGTTGGCACCAGCCCGTCAGCCCGCTAATCGCCCCCACCTCCTCTCTTTACTTTCATTAGCATCTGCGACCTGTCGCCCAACTCACATGTAATAAACCCCTTACAAAAAATGGCCAAACGAAAAACAGAAAACAGGACCTTTCAAGACAGGTGCGAGGCAGACTATATGTTCATCATTTTAAAAGACAAACCTGTTTGTCTTGTGTATGGAGCCAGCGTGTCTGTAGTTAAAGAATATAACATACGACGACATTATGAAACGAAACACCAGGACAGGTATAAGGATCTGAACGAGAAGCAAAAGCTCCAGAAGGTGGAGGAGATGAAAAGAAGTCTGGTTTTACAGCAAACTTTATTTTATATTTTATTTCTCATTTGTTAATGCTTCTTCTGGAAAGAGTTTAAACAAAACTATTATTAAACATTTATTTTAATAAGAAAAAGTTTAACATTACATATGTTCAAAGAAGAGAAAACATACAGATGTTGTTGAAAATTTTCAATAAATATTTAGTTTGGCCCACGACTTAGTCCAAGTTTTTAATTTTGGCCCTCTGTGAATTTGAGTTTGACATCCCTGCTCTAGATACTTCCTCGGTAGAATATAGTGAGGATGGAGGGTGGGAGAGGAATTTTCCTCAGCCTTTGCAGGAAGTAGAGGCACTGCTGGGCTTTTTTGGCTATGGAGCTTGTGTTAAGGGACTATGTGAGGTTCTCCTCCAAGTGCACTCCAAGAAACTTGATGCCCTTGTCAATCTCAACAGTGGAGCTGTCAATGGTCAGTGGGGCGAGGTCCCTCTTGACGTCAACAACCATTTCTTCTGTTTTTTTTTACATTTAGATACAGGTTGCTGGCTGTGCACCAGTCTGTTAGCGGCTGCACTTCATCTCTGTATGGTGACTTGACATTCTTACTGATCAGGCCTACCACAGTCATGTCATCAGCGGACCTGATGCAGTTCAAGCTGTGTTCAGCTGTGCAGTTGTGGGTCAGCAGTGAACAGCAGTGGACTCAACACACGGCCCTGGGGGCCCCCCATGCTCAATGTGATGGTCTTGGCAATGCTGTACCGATCTGGACTGCTTAAGGTCTCCTCAATAGGAAGTCATGAATCCAATTGGAGAGGGAGATGTTTAGGCTCAGCAGGCTCAACTTCCTTATCAGGTCCTGAGGTATGATTGTGTTGAATGCTCAGCTGGTCAATAAACAGCATTCAAACATACATGTTCTTATTTTCCAGGTAGGTGAGAGCCAAATGAAGGGCAGTGGAGATGGCATCATCCGTAGAATGGTTAGGATTGTATGCAAACTACAGGGGGTCTAGTGATGGGGACAGGAGGAGCCTGATGTGCCCCATGATGAACCTCTCAAAGCACTTCATGACCATGGGTGTAAGTGCGACAGGGTGGTAGTCATTGAGGCAGGACACCGTCGTCTTCTTCGGCACAGGGACAATGGTAGCAGCTTTAAAACATATTGGGATTATGGCACTTCTCAGGGAGATGTTAATGATGTAGGTGAGAACATCCACTAGCTGAGCTGCACATCTCCTGAGCACTCTGCTAGGAATGTTATCTGGTCCAGCAGCTTTCTGCAGGTTGATCATTTCACAAAAGCCACTGCAGAACACAGCACTGGTCATTTGGAGGAGAAGTCTCCTTCTCTGCAATGTCGCTTTTTTGCTTCAAAATGCATAGAACTTGTTCAGTGCATCTGGGAGGGAGACATCACCAACACAAGCAGATGGTGTAGTCTTGTGGTTGGAGGAACATGTTAGAAAGCTTGCTTTGTGATGCAACAGAGGAGTTGGCTGACATTTAGCGTTGTTTTGCTTTGTGATTTGCCATTGAATTTCCAGAGTATGGCATGGCCTGGATCACGTGACTCTGTGGAATGGGCTCTAAACTTAGCTATGCAGATGATTTCAATGTCTGTATTCTGGGCACTCCAAGATAGGATTGATGGATAAAACCCCATGCCCATACAGTGACTTGGTATCTAATCTCTGGTACTTAGTGCATCACTGTCCACACAGAGGTGAGTAGCAACACTTCTTTCCTTCAGCTTCACAGTGGATAAGGATACTTCCACTTTTCCTGGCAACCCATTTCAAGTAGTATATCAATCCCAATGAATCCAAATGGACTTTAGCCAAGTGAGCAAATATTAGACTCCCAGGATGAAACAAAATGAAAAGTGAACACTTTGTCATAAAGAAATAGTTCAAAGCATTTTGTGATTAAATTGTTCATGTAACCTTATTATATTTCTTAAGTATTATGAGATATATACACAATTATAAATAAAGGCAGGAAATGAAATTGCTCATAGATATCATAAAATATAATGAGTACAGAATGTCCACGCCTCTTTTTATACTGTTAAAGAATGTCTTTTGCTGCATATGTGAGAATAAACGAGCTTTGTCTCATTCTAGCATTGAGAATTTAATAATGTTGTTAAATTGCCAGTGTTTATAAGCACCTCTAGTAGTTATGCCATATCAAACAAATAATACTGACTGTTAATGGAAATTGGAAACATGGATGATACAAATCCTCATCAGATTTTAGCATGGCAGGTCAAAGAACATTCGGATTCTTTGCATTTGCTGGAAAAAAAAACCTTTCTCTTAATCACAAATTCCCCCTGGATGTTTGTTGCAATTTTTAATTTGTTTTTGAATGACAGATTATGATCCTCTCCTTCCCGCCTCTTTGAAACTCAAGCCCAATAACCACCCACCGTGTCCATGGCCCTCTTCTTAACTTGAAGAAGGGCTCAGGCCCAAAAAGTTGATTATATACATTTACCTCCTATGGATGCTGCGAGTCCTACTGAGTTCCTCCAGCATTTATGTGTTTTTACTCTTCTTCCCAAAAATTCTTTTAATCTAAGTCAGATCCTACACAATGAGAAAGCAGTTCAACTGCAGAAGGAACACAGGGATGAGCAGTAGTCGATTGTCAATTATAAATCTTACTTGGTTTTCCTTTCCAACAATATCAGTAGATATTAAAAAAAAGATTAATCATTGTGGTAATACAAATATGTGACTGCCGATGGACAGCTGGCCCATCCCCCACTTGTGACTCGCTCCTTGGTAACTCCTCCCCTTGTGACCCAGGAAAAAAAGTCAACCTCCCTCTCCTTGTCCCTAGTCGAGCACTTGGAGTTGGGCCAGCTACAAGTCTAAAGTATAATAAAGTCTATCATTCCTCACTCTATGGCTTTGGAGTTATTGATAGAGCTTATCAATCATGCCAAGACCTGCTGATTTATCATCTTGATTTCCTTGATATTCCAATCAAAAGATCTCATCAAATTTTTAAATTTGCAATTAAATATGGTGTTTCTGAATTCTTCCGTTTTGCTCCCAGTAGAATTAATGAACTTGGAATAGTTCAATCAAACCTATAATGTAACTTCATTTTGCCTAACTATTGTTTCTGCCAGTGTTGCAGCGGTGAAGGCAGAAATTTGTGTACAAGATTTATTTTGAAACAAGCCTCCTCCTCATTGAAATGAAGTTTGGCATTGAACTGAGTGAATGACAGTCAATTTTATTTTCAGCAGAAACGACATTGTTGATGATGAGGAGGAACTCAGTGGGTCAGGCAGCAAGTGTGGAAAGCAGTTGAGAGTCAACATTCTTGGCCCAAAAACTCTTTGTCACGATTTCTGATGAAGAATTCTCAACCTGAAATGTCGACTGTCTATTGCTTTCCACAGTTGCTGCCTGACCCACTGAGTTCCTTCAGCAGTTTCTTTGAGTGTTGCTCCAGTTTACAGCATCTACAGACTTTTTGTTTACCTGGATTATAGACTAGCACTTTGCCATCAGATTAGGTTGAGATCTGAAAGTGATAAATTCCTTTTTTCTTCAAATAATGAGGCTAAAAACACATTCATTCGGTGATGTGACGAGTGCTTAGTTTCTGTGGAGAGAGTGAAGATAACTGAAGAGTTGGCCAGCAATCAATTTACAAGATCATTGAGGCACTGAATCCATGCTGCCTGAACTGCACTTTATGAAAGCTTCCTTCCTTGGAGGTGAAAATAACTGTCCTGGTGTCAAAAGTCAAGCACGAAAGTCTGCAGATACTGTCACTGAAGTAAAAACACAAAGCTGGAGAAACTCTGCGTAATATCTCTTTATATAGCAAAGATAAAGGTACAAAACCAACGCTTTGGGCTTGATCCCTTCATCAATTTATGGCTCAAGCCCGAAACGTTGGTTATATAGTCCTGGAGACTGTTTGTGAGCTAGAAAAGTTCTTTAGATTGCCTCCACATGGAGAATGAATTAAACTTTTCAGGAGTTGGCTATCAAGACTTAGGATCAAAATTCCATATCTTGTTATGTGCACAAAATACTCAAAGCTATTCCACCTATGTTTGCCTGTAAAGACGCATAAACACGTGCTATTCATCCAGCAACACTATCAAGATGAGAAAGAGAAGCAAAGTTATATGCCGGCACTTCCTGAGTCACTGTGATCTCTATAACTGCGCAGCCAATGGTGAATGAAACCTCATGGCATCCGAGTCACCTGAACTCAAGGCTATTGCAGACTTACAGCATCCAAAATGCTTCACACTTGTACCATGTTGTACCATGTCCACATTGATCAATTTATTCCTATTGCAATCAGCAATAGTGGAAAGCAAAAAGTAAATCATGGGTCTAGGGGAGTGGCGTTAGTAGCACAGAAGACAAGACAGGGCTTGGAGTGAAGGTCAGAGCATCAGAGGGAGAGGATCAAGTTATTGTCTGGGATGGGAAGGGGAAGGATAAGACCAAGTGAGTTGCATTCAAAAACTTGAGTGAGCAACAGTAGACAGAGGGTCTAGGTTTATATTCGAAGGGAGGGTGTAAATAAATGTCTTGAACAGGATTTAACACCTGGACCCAATGGAGATCAAGCATAACTGATGTTTTGTTTTCTAAAAATATACATTGTTCCTAATTTACAATTGATTCATGTTCATGGGTTTATTGTCATATACATTGTACAATGTACAAGTTCACCAAAATTCCTACTTCCATTTTCATTTTTGATCCATCCCCTTGCTCCACTATTACTCCACTACTATTTTCTCTAAACATTGCTGATAAATTTGAGCCTTGCTTATTCGACCCCTGCTCTGGACGCAGGCCCAGCTTCTCGTATACGGGTATGGAGGATTCCTGGATTGTTGTGTGCTGAGAATCCCTGTGGCGGCCGCATTGTGGTCCTGTATTTGCCCTATCATGTACTCTTTCACAACACACAAACGTGCTGAGGAAACTCAGCAAGTCATGCAACATTCAGAGGAAGGAAAGGGTTTTGGCTCTTCGTCAAGTGATGAGTGTAAAGTAGGTAGGCACCTGAATAAAAAAGAGGAGGAAAGGGGAGGGAGGAGAGGAAGGAGGAAGGGGTAGGGAGAGAAGCACAGGCGAGCAATAATAGGTAGATACAGATGGGACGTTGGAAGAGAAAAAAAGCTGAGGTGATAGAGGAAGAAGGTCGAAGATAGGAAATGGAAGGAAAGGGAGTGGGGAGCTGGAGCACCCTTTACCTCCTTTGGATGCTACATAATCTGTTGACTTTCTCCAGCACATTTGTGTATTGTACTGGACCCCACCACCTTTAGACTTTGCTGTTTAAAATACTACTGCACCTTGGGATGGACCAGCCTTTGTGCAGGGAAGCTTGCTGAGAGAAGAAAGAGGTACTGTGGCTTAAAGTCAAGACCAAGCTTGGCATGAAGGTGAGTGCCACTGACCTAAAAAAAGCACGGACAAACTGGAAGGGTCTTTGGGACAAGACACCAGACACTATTTAATCTAGATAGATTAACTTTTTTTAAAAATCTGAAGCAAAATACCCCAGCTCCGAATGGACAAGATTGAACTCATGTTGCTAGAATTTTGGTCCAGGCTCCATATTATTAATTCAATAACATCATGATAAGCTTTACCACACTTTCTTCTGATTCCTTGAGTTCAAGTTTATTATCATCTGACAGATACAACCAGACAAAACAGCATTTCTCTAGACCACAATGCACACACATATACACACACAATATACAGCACATGATATTCACATATATACATAAAGATATAAAATAAATATATATAAATGCTAATTTGTCATTCAGTTTCACACCATTTTTTGCTCAAGTCTGTGGGATGGTTTCAGCAAGACCATCTTTATCTTGGGGTAACACTGCAGACTTTCCTGTTTAACTTGGGATCAGCTTGACTTGGATCGCACAACTCAGATGCTTCAGTCATCTGCACATACTCCATGAGTCTGCCTCAATGAAGACGAAGGAAAGAGAGTCTTGTTTTGGCATCAGTGGAGGATCAGGAAGAAAATTAATGGTCAAAATAAAGAAATGAAAGTTTAAAAACATAACTTTCCATTACAAAATGCTGTTTTGCCATATTTTGTAGGTATAACTAGGTGTTTGTGTATATTGTACATTTAGTTATATGTCGTTGTTCGTCCTTCATAGTTGAAGATGACCATGGCTTCAAAGTCAAATTGGAGATTGGAGGTGACTGGTGACTGGTGATCGGGTCCTGGAGGCTCACCCACATGTGGGACACAAGTGGATGGGTGCTGTCATGGCAATGGATGCTGCTCGGGCTTTGCACACAGCATGCTTTCGTTGCGCCTCGATGATGCACTTGACTTCAGCTGCACGGATTCCTGTGGTGATCTTGCTGTGCCAAGCTGGACTGTCCAGGGCAAGGGTCTCCCATGTGTTGATGTCAACACCTAGGTATTTGAGGGACACTTTGAGCCAGTCTTTGTAACATTTCTTTTGCCGCCCCGCCCCCCCACTCCGACTGAGCGCTTGGCCTGATGCAGTTCCCCATATAGCAGCTGCTTGGGCAATTGGCTCTCTGGCATTCTAACCACATGTCCAGCCCACCTGGCATGAACTTTCACCGGGAGGGTGTAGAAGCTAAAGAGCTCAGCTCATTCCAGGATTTCCATGTCGAGGATTTTGTCCTGCCACCTGATGTGGAGGAGTCTGCAGAGAGAGCTCAGGTGAAAGTAGTTTAGATGTTTGGCGTGTCTGCTGTAGAGAGTAAAGGACTCGCTGGCATAAAGGAGGGTGGTAAGGACCACTACACAGTAGATCTTCAGCTTGGTGGTAAGGCTGAGTCCTCTCTGCTCCCAGACATTCTCACGGAGTCTCCCAAAGATGGCATTGGCATTTGTAATCCTGTTGTTGACCTCAGCGTCTATGTTCACTGCGTGAGAGAGTATGCTGCCCAGGTAGGTGAAGTTGTCGACTGCCTGGAGGTTATGGCCCTTCACTGGTATGGCTTTCCAGGGGAAGGCTGGTACATAACTTCAGTCTTTTTGGTGCTGACAGTGAGACTGTTATGGCTTTCCTTGGGCAGGTTGGTACATAACTTTGGTCTTTTGGTGCATCAGCCAGCTCCCCACCATGACTACCAGCCCCCCCACATCTCCATCGGGCACACAAAACTCAAAACGGTCAACCAGTTTACCTATCTCGGCTGCACCATTTCATCGGATGCAAGGATCGACAACGAGATAGACAACAGACTCGCCAAGGCAAATAGCGCCTTTGGAAGACTACATAAAAGAGTCTGGAAAAACAACCAACTGAAAAACCTCACAAAGATTAGCGTATACAGAGCCGTTGTCATACCCACACTCCTGTTTGGCTCCGAATCATGGGTCCTCTACCGGCATCACCTAAGGCTCCTAGAACGCTTCCACCAGCGTTGTCTCCGCTCCATCCTCAACATTCATTGGAGCGACTTCATCCCTAACATCGAAGTACTCGAGATGGCAGAGGCTGACAGCATCGAATCCATGCTGCTGAAGATCAAATTGCGCTGGGTAGGACACGTCTCCAGAATGGAGGACCATCGCCTTCCCAAGATCGTGTTATATGGCGAGCTCTCCACTGGCCACCGTGACAGAGGTGCACCAAAGAAGAGGTACAAGGACTGCCTAAAGAAATCTCTTGGTGCCTGCCACATTGACCACCGCCAGTGGGCTGATATCACCTCAAACCGTGCATCTTGGTGCCTCACAGTTCGGCGGGCAGCAACCTCCTTTGAAGAAGACCGCAGAGCCCACCTCACTGACAAAAGACAAAGGAGGAAAAACCCAACACCCAACCTCAACCAACTAATTTTCCCCTGCAACTTCTGCAACCGTGTCTGCCTGTCCTGCATCGGACTTGTCAGCCACAAACGAGCCTGCAGCTGACGTGGACATTTACCCCTCCATAAATCTTCATCCGCGAAGCCAAGCCAAAGAAAAAAAAGTGAGACTGAAGTTGTCGCAGGCTTGTGCGAAGCAGTCCATTTCACGTTGCATCTTCTACTCTGCACTTGCGTTGAGTGCACAGTCATCAGCAAACAAGATGATGACAGTCTCTTGGACCTTTGTAACTGCCTGCAGGTGCCTGAGGTTGAACAACCTGCCATCAGTCCTGTACCTGACATGGATTCCTTCTTCATAGTTACGGAAGGCATCTGTCAGCATGTCAGCATACTGAACAGAGTCGTAGTGAGAACGCAGCCTTGTTTGACGCTATTTGTCACTGGGAAGGCTTCCAACCTGTCGCCATCATCCAGAACTTTCGCCATCATACCGTCGTGGTATGGCTGGACAACTGTAATCTATTGTGATACGTGAAACAGCTAATAAACTGTATTACCAGCGCATCTAAAGTAATGAAACTAATTCAGCTTGAAATGTTCCTCCGTAATTCTGTCTGTCCTGCTGGGTATTTTTGCCATTTTTATTTATGTTTATTTGATATTTTCAAAGGAAAACTAACTTTTCTTTTATTATATACAATTTTTTCAGCTAAAATATGTTACCTATAATAATTTTCATGCCATATAATCTCAATTCATAATCAATCTCTTTTAAAATCATTTTCCAAATCACTTCCATGTAAAATTAATGTGTTGAAATCCCATATTATAACAAATAGTTTTGCACTGACATAATTAAAAGGCATGCTTAATGACTTACAACAACTGAGAGCTTCAAACTCAGCTGTTGGGATCATAGGGGAGAGTCTGACCCCAGGAAAGGGGTTTAAAGCAATGAGTTTCTAATTTAGAGCTTGCTTGCCCTGAGGAAATTGCCCTGAGTTACAAGAAAAAACAGCTGGTAACTGCAGCCACTGAGGGATGATGTGAAGAAAACAGCAGCTCTCAAACAATGGCCAGATCAGATCACTCAGAAAGAAGTCTCTGGTGGAGAGATTGCACAATGTGCTATGGGCATGTTATGGCTGCACGAGGAATGTTGGCTTTTGATAGACAGGGATTATGTTCAGTGTAGCTCTGCTTATGAATAAATTACCAATGTTCATTTATTATTTTTAAATTTTTTTAGACATACAGCATGACTCATAAGCCCACAACGTTCCAAATACACCACGTGATTAATCAACCTACACACCCCCATTCACCTTCGGGATATGGAAGGAATCCAGGGCACCCACGGGAAACACATGCAGTCATAGGAAGAATGTACAAACTCCTTACAGACAGCAGTGGATTGGTGCCCGTATCACTCGTGCTATAATAGTGTTGTCCTAACTGCCACGCTAACCATGCCGCCCATTTAACTTGTTTTATAAAAAGGTATTGCAAGAAATAATCCCACCTGTAAATGTACAACAAATAGAACACACAAATGCAGATCAGGTAACTCCTTCACCAATTGGCTACATTCTTTCTGTAGGTCTGTAATGGAGGATTAAAACCATGTACCCAGATGCTTTTTGCTTATGTGGAACTGACGACACTGGGTCCACACGCAGGTCACCTTACTTTCAGAACTAGCAGATGTAATTAAACTCAGCCATGGGGACTTATCTGAAGATACACTTTGAAATGGAATTCCACAGTGAGGCCCAGGGAAAGCAGTTGTCAAATGCAACATTCTGAAATTGACGAATTGGTCACAACCTGTCTTGCTCGAGAAGTTTTAATAAGTATTTGTATCTACGAGATAAACCAGGAAATCATAACATCCTGGTTCCATAATAATTAATCTTCTAAATTGTAGAATGTAATGTTCAGTTTTGATTTTGACTGACAAATATTAGAAGGAGTAGGCGCATGATTAATTGTTTTTGGGGTATATAAGCCTGTGGTCCTGCTGCTGAAGTTTGGACTCTCCGAGGGGTGGGAACACCCCTTGTCAAGAAGGAAGAACAGCCAGAGTCCGTGCAACGTCCCGGTCGGGGGAGGTGGAGAAGCTGCTACCAGCGCCCTGACAACCTACTACAAGTGTGCAGTCGTTGCCTCGCTTCGGCAGTTGGGACCAGTCCAAGCGTTGATAAGTATAGTTGGGAAGGGCTTGCATATTGTAGTGTGAAATCAGCTTTTGAATTAGTAATAAACATTTGTATAAACTGAACTGCTCTCGGTGTGTGTGTCTATTTTCTTTCGGTAGCTCAAACACTGTGACCAATCTAAAATGAACAAAATGAGAGGTATAAATTTACCCAAGACAAGGTCTAAGCTTGAACTTCCTGCAGTCAACCATTTTAACTCCTCCAAACATTCTTATAATGAGATGTCTGTCCTTGGCCTCATCCATTGTTAGGGTAAGGCCAGACATAAGCATAAGGAACAATGTATCATTTTCCTCCTGAACAGTAATTAACTTAATGGCATGAACGTTGACTTTTCCAATTTTAGGTAACACCATCTCCTCTTCTTTCCCTCTTTATATACATAATATCACCCCTTTTTACATTAGTCTTGATAAAGGGACCCAACCCGAAATGTTCACTGACCATTTCTACCGATGAATGCTGCCTGATACGGTGAGTCCCTTCAGCTCTTCGTTGTTGCTCAAAATTCCAGCATCTGCAGTTTTTGTGTTTCACATGGGAGCTCTTGTCTATATTCAGGGGGAGAAAGAATGTGTTGATATTTCGAGTTATGGATGGCCTTTCTTTGGAAGGAAGAGGCTGGATTAGACATGACGATTGCTTAAAAACTGCATCTAAATCAGTAGAAGAGCAAACAATGAGCTGTTGAAGAGACTCAGCAGATCAGGCAATACCCGTAGATAGAAATGATCAGCCAATGTTTCGGGTCAAGGTCGTTTATCGAGGCAAAAGTAGGAAGGAAAGATATCAAGATTTTCAAGGGGTGGAGAAAATAAAAGAGGGGAGGTAGAAAGGAGGGAAGGGGCTTAGAGGTGACAGGCTTTTAAACAGATTTCAGATTTAATGTCAGTGTGCATACATGACATCACATATAACCCTGAGATTCATTTTTTGTGTGACCATGACAGAATTATCACTAATTGGTTGTGCAAAAAATAAATTGTATACAGCGTAAACATGTTAACAAAGAACTGTAAGCAGATAATGAATGTAAACAAACTGACTGCAATCAAGAGAGAGAACAAAGAGAAAATCAATAAAGTGCACAAGTAAGAGTCCTTAAATGAATCTCCGATTGAGTTTGTCATTGGGGAGTCTGATGGTAGAGGGGTAGCAGTTGTTCCTGAACCTGATGGTACGAGTCTTGTGGCACCTAAACCTCTTTCCTGATGGCAACAGCGAGAATAGATCGTGAGTCTTTGATGAATGCTGCTGCCAACAGAAGGAGAGAGAGGTAGAGAAAGAAACCACTGGGGAGAGAGTCAAAAGTGGAAAGGAATGTCAAAACAAGGGTAAGTAAAGAAGAGATGAAAACAGTGCAAGTTAACTAAAATTAGAATAGGATCGAGGATGATTTTCTTCCTCTTCATTTCTATGGATTCTGTGATGTCTGATGTGGACAATGTAGATTTCCATAAGCTCTGATTCAAGTAAGATACAATTCAAAGGGAGGGTGGGATTGTTTTGAACTCATTCCATTGTTTGTGATTGATCTCCATGTGTTTCTGACATGGAGATGCAAGGGGAATAGTGTCCTCCTAGATGTTCCTTTGCCATTTTAAATAGTCATGATTTAGGAATCCCCAGGATTTGGTGGGGAAACCAAGATTTTGTTTAAAAATGCTCTTGAAGCCATCTCCTTGGAGATTGGAGTCGAGTGCTTGCTTCAAGTGTTCAGAGCAAGCCTAGTGCACAATGTGGCCGCAGTATAGAATATGGTTAAGTGCAAACACAGTCTGGATGAAGGAACATCAGCCTGATCTTCTGTCAATTGGAGACTTTGATGAAAGCTTTGGTAGCGTGCTTCTCAGAGATTTTCACATCTATAAAACAGGCAGGAGAGTAGGGAGACAATGTTACTCAGTAGATCATAAGCTTGGTGCTGTGTTTCAGATCTTGCCTGTTAAGCATTCTTTTTATCAGATGATCAATGCTGAATTTTAACATCAATGACTGTCTTCATTTGGGATGCCTCCAGAGCCAGGGAAAGCCCATCATATTTTCTACAGTCTAACTATAGATCTTAAATGTCTGGGAAGATATGTACAGAAGATATGTGGTGGTACAACACTGGCCTACGGCCAGGGGAAACCTCTGTACCTGCAGAAGAGCACGGAGACAAGACAACACCTGGCCGGCTGTCAATCAGCTGACCTGAATGGACCAAGCCCCACCCGGTTGGGTGTCAATCACCCTCCGGAATATAAGCGAGAGCCGGCCCTTCAAAGATACTCTCAAAGCTTGCAGCAGCATAATCTCACAGCTGGCTCTGTGGAAATTTGTCGAATAAAGCCTGTTGAACAGACTCTATGTTTTATGTGTGTACTTCTGTTCGATAGCGCACCACAGAACATAATGCCCAATTTCTTGTGCAATCTTGTGAAGAAACTATCAAGAAATGTGCTCATATCAGTAATCTGTACAAAGAGAAGTGAGGAAAATTTAGGGGAGACATCGCGGACAAGTTTTTTACGCAGAGTTGCTGGTGCCTGGAAGGCCTTGCCTGGGGTGGTGATTGAGGCTCAAACAATAGATGCATTTAAGTGACTCTTAGACAGGCACATGAATGAAAGAAAAAAATTATGAGGTGTACAGTATATGGGTTAGCACAACATTTTGGACTAATGTTCTATGTTCTATATACAAGTTTTATCTTTAAAATATAACTCAATGGCTGAATTTGGAGAGATCTTGGTTCAAGAAGTTAATTGAGTTGAATCTCTCCCTTGTCAGAGTCATCTCTCTAAACACATCTGAGGCTCTGATTACACATCACTCAGCGATATATTTGCACCTCTGCTACATCATTCAACTACACGCAGCTTCAGCTCCCCAAACATTTCTGTTCACTTCAGGGGTGTGTGCTCGGCCCACAATGGTTCAAGCTGCTAACTCATGCCTGCGCTGCTAGATACAGTTCAAACAGGATATTAAGTATTGGCAACAATAATGTGTCAGCTCACAAAAAGGAGAGTGGAATACTCATTAAATAATCCATAATTTATAGGAGCAGAAGTAGGCCATTCAGCCCATCGAGTCCGCTCTGCCATTCCATCCTGAGCTAATCCATTCTCCTACTCAGTCCCACTCCCCTGCCTTCTCCCCATAACCTGTGATATCCTGACTCTTTCAAACTCTGCCATAAATACACTCAACAACTTGGCCCATGGCATGAATTTACAGAGGTTCACCACTCTCTGGCTGAAGAGATTCCTCTGCATCTCTGTTTTAAATGACACCCTTCAATCGGGAAGTTGTGCCCTCTTGTCCTTGTCTCCTCAACCATGGGAATCATCCTTGCCTTATCAGCTCTGTCCAGGTCTTTCAACAGTCAAAATCCTTCTATAAGGTCCTTTCTCATTCTTCTGAATTCCAAGGCGAACAGTCCAAGATCCGACAAATGTTCCTCATATGCTAACCCCCTCATTCCAGAAATCATTCTTGTAAATCTTCTCTGAACCCTTTCCAATGCCAGGACATCCTTCCTTAAATAAGGAACCCAAAACTGTATCTTGTACTCTAAGTCCCAAATAAAGCCTCAGCATCACATCCCTGCTCTTGTATCTTATTACTCTAGATATGAATGCCAACATTGCATTCACCTTCTTCACCACCATCTCAACCTGGAGGTTAACCTTTAGGGAAGCCTGCAGGAGGACTCCCAAGATCCTTTGCATCACCAAATTTTGAATGATCTCCTCATCTAAATAATAGTCTGCCCTTTTGTTCCTTCAACCAAAGTGCAAGACCATACATGTTCCAACAATGTATTCCATTTCCCATTTCTTTCCCCATTCTCCTAAGCTATCCAAGTCTCTCAGCAGCATCTTCATTTCCTCCTTTTCCTGTCTTTGTATCATCTGCAAACTTAGCCATCAAGCCATTTATTCTGCAATCCAAATCATTAACACACAAATTAAAAATTACTGGCCCCCAACATTAATCCCTGCAGAACACCACAGGTAAGCAGTAACCAATCAGAATAGGATACCTTTATTCCCACACTCTGTTTCCTGCCAATCAGCTAATGTTCTACCCATATAAGTATCTTTCCTGTAATTCCACGGGTTCATATTTTGTGGTGCAAGATCAACAACCCTTCTCTCAACATGGTCAGGACAAAGGACAAGAGTGTAGAATTCAGGAGAACAAAGGTCTACCATTCTCCACCAACACAAAATGGTTCTATCTCCCATCAGGAAGGAAGTAGGAACTAGGAGAAAAAACGCACAAAATTCTAGCATGACAGCTTAAGACAGAACAAACTAAGGGAATGGTATTGGCATCAAGGAAAAAAGAGAAACAAATCACATATAATCCAACGGAGATTAATGAAAACTTCAGAGAATTCTACGAACAATTATACCAAACTGAAAATGAAGGGAAAGAAGAGAAAATAGATGAATTTTTAACTAAAATTGAACCACCAAAATTACAAATAGAGAAACAAAATAAATTAACAGAACCATTTGAAATAGTAGAAATACAAGAGATAATAAAAAAGCTACCGAATAATAAAACACCAGGAGAGGATGGATTCCCAATAGAATTCTATAAAACATTTAAAGATTTATTAATTCCTCCCCTCCTGGAAGTAATCAACCAGATTGATAAAACACAAAGCTTACCAGATTCATGCAAAACAGCAATAATTACAGTAATACCAAAGACAGGGAAAGATCCAACCGCACCAGCGTCATATAGACTAATATCTTTACTTAACACAGATTATAAGATAATAGCTAAACTATTAGCAAACAGATTAGCCGACTATGTACCAAAAATAGTAAATCTAGACCAAAGTGGATTTATTAAAAAAAGACGAACAACAGACAATATTTGTAAATTTATTAACTTAATTCATGCAGTAGAAGGAAATAAAGCTCCAACAGTAGCGGTGGCCTTAGACGCAGAGAAGGCCTTTGACAGAGTAGAATGGAATTATTTATTCAAAGTACTACAAAAATTCAGTTTACCAGAGAAATATATTAATTGGATTCAAGCATTATATAAGGGGCCATTGGCGAAAGTGACAGTAAATGGATATATATCAAAACAATTTAAATTAAGCAGATCAACAAGGCAGGGATGCCCACTATCGCCCTTATTGTTCGCGTTAGCCATAGAACCACTAGCAGAACTGATAAGAACAGAAAATAACATAAAAGGGATAAAAATAAAAGACAAGGAATATAAAATCAGTTTATTTGCAGATGACGTTATAGTATACTTAACAGAACCAGAAATATCAATAAAAGAATTACATAAGAAATTGAAGGAATATGGAGAAGTGTCGGGATACAAGATTAGCGCAAATAAAAGTGAAGCAATGCCAATGAATAATGCGGATTTCTCAAAATTTAAGAAAGAATCACCATTCAGATGGCAAATGCAAGCAATACCATACCTAGGTATACAAATAAATAAAAACCTCAGCCATCTATATAAACTCAATTATTATCCACTAATGAAAAAATTACAGGATGACTTAGAGCATTGGAAAGACTACTAACACTAATAGGAAGGATAAACTGTATTAAAATGAACATTTTCCCAAGGATACAATACCTATTTCAGGCATTGCCAATACACTTGACGGAGAAATTCTTCAACGAGTTAAAGAAAATAATAAGGAAATTTTTATGGATAGGGGGGAAACCGAGGATAGCACTAGATAAATTAACAGAATGGTATAAACAAGGAGGCTTACAACTGCCAAACTTTAAAAATTATTATAGAGCCGCACAATTAAGATACCTATCAGATTTTTATCAAACAAGGTAAAAGCCAGATTGGACTAGATTAGAACTAGATAAAATAGGGGAGAAGATACCCGAACATATATTATATAAATGGGATGAAAAATTGGTACAACGTAGGAATTCTCCAGTATTACATCATCTGCTCAATATTTGGAAGAAGATTCATGTAGAAAGGAATAAAACAAATTACCAATTACCAAAACTAATACTGATGCAAAATCAGCTAATTCCTTTTACAAGCAGATAACCTTTCCTTTAGAGAATGGGAGAAAAAAGGGATCAAAAGAATAGAAAATTGCTTTTCAGGAAATAAATTATTATCCTTTGAACAAATGAAGGATAAATATAATATAACTCACGATACAGTGTTGGCATACTACCAACTGAAATCCTACTTGAAGGACAAATTGGGAAGCAGTCTGAGGTTACCAAAGGGAAGTAATTTTGAATATGTGATTACAGACACAATGATAATCAAAAAATTTATAACAAACATGTATATTAAACTGCAAGAAAAGGAGAACGAGGAAACAAATGGTAAAACTAAACAAAAATGGGAACAAGATCTAAACATAAAGATAAAGAAGGAAACATGGGAGAAGTTATGCTCAGGAACTATGAGAAATACAATAAATACGAGGTTACGTATGATACAATATAACTGGATACACAGGCTATATTACACCTCAAAAGTTAAATAAATGGGACCCAACAGTATCTGACAGATGTTTTCGCTGTAAAAAGTAAATGGGAACAACAATTCATGCAATCTGGACATGCGAGAAAGTGAAAAAATTTTGGGAAGATCTAAACCAGATATTAAATAAAATCACAAAAAACAATATACCAAAAAATCCAGAGATCTTCCTCCTAAGTAACATAAAAAACAAAGTATTTGGACTTGATTTGGATGGTGCACAAAAAAGATTTGTTAGGATAGCCCTAGCTGTAGCAAAAAAATGTATTATGTCAGCCTGGAAATTAGAAGATAACTTGAGAATACAACAATGGTATATAGAAATGAATAAATGTATTCCATTAGAAAAAATAACATATAATTTAAGAAATAATATTACAATATATGAACAAATATGGGAGCCATACATGAAACACAATAGAGAAAACCTACCGGGGACATCTACCACCTAAAATGACAGAAGGAGAAGGGAAAGAAAAGAATTGACTCAGTGGAAATTCTTGTTTGTTTTTATTGAGTGACAACATTGTTTGATGGGTTTAATGTATCTTAGATTCTGAACTTTAAATGAATGGGAGGGGAGGTAGGGAGGGTGGGATGGGAAGAGGGAGGGGGGAGAAAATGACACTGTATATATTTGAAAAGGAAAATGTATGTATCTTGATCAATGTGGTTTATAGTGTGAAAAATAAAAAAAATTTAAAAAAAAGGAAGTACAGAAGCATCAAAATCAGGATTGCCAGACTGGGAAATAGCTTCTTCCCGCAGGCTGTGTGATTGATGAACAGTGTCTTGTAACCAGGAAAATTATCCCAAAAAGTTTATATATATTTATTTTAATTTAGATTTTTATGTGTTTATTATGTGTTACATATTATGTGTACCATGGTCTGGATAAATGCTGTTCCTTCAGATGTATGTCTACAGTCAGATGATAATAAACTTGAACTTGAATTTGTCCTCCCCTCCATGAATCTGAGGTCATCCAAGACCCTGGCTCCTGTCTTCCAAGTTACCTCTATTTGCCCATCAGCCCTGTGTTCACTCATGTACATTGTCTCCTGGCTATGCAACATTCTAGTTTTTTCTTTTCCTCCAAATTTCTATCCCCCCCCACCCTGTGATCTCACCTTGCCTCCACCCATAGTCCCATAGTCCCATCCACCCTTTCTCCACAATCTCTCTCAGCACTGTACTCCTTTAAGTCTTGCACATTGATCATTCCTCAACTTCAATGCATTATTGTCCAACATGATTTCATCTGTCCTCAGCTCTAGAAGTATTACCCTAAACTCTTGTCTGCCTCTCCCTCTCTTTCCACTTTAAAAATGCATGTTTAAACCTATCCTTTTTCTGAAACCTTTGGGCATATTTAGCTCTGTATTGAACTTTCTTTGATTATACCTCCATGACAAACCTTTCCCACTTTAAAAATACAACATAAAAGTGAACCATTTGCTACAGTTTGAACTGTGCTTTGTCAGTTTACGACAGGGCTCTTCCATATCTTCCATTGGTGACATTTTCTGATTCCTTTTCTTCAACATTGATTGCAGATTTAAGATATTTGTCATTGAAATCCATGAATAAGATTGTTGCACTTTCAATTTTTCTGCCTTTAGCTCAGGAATTGCCTCTCTTAATCATTTGCCTTTGTTTTGTCTCTAGATTTGGATGAAAGCCTTGCAATTATTTATTGATATTCATCAAGCTATATGAATGAATGTTGACCTTTCCTCTTTCCTAATTTGCATGACTACACCTGCAAAAGGTGCATTCACCTGCAGATCCTGACAAACTGAATGAGGGAACTGGAGTGGGAGCTGGATGAACTTGGGATCTTGAGGAAGTCAGAGATAGTGATAGACAGGAGTTTCAGGGAGGCAGTCACCCTTAAAGGTTAGGAGATAGGTAACTGGGTGACTGTTAGGAGAGAGAAGGGGAAGAGACAGAAAGAGTACAACACCCCTGTGGCCATTCCCCTCAACAGATATACTCTTTTAGATACTGCTTGAGGGGGGGGGGGGGGGTGACCTATCAAGAACAAGACAAGATGGTCACATCTCTGGCACAGAGAGGGACCAATATCCTTGCAGGAAGGTTTGCTAGAACTGTTGGGGAGGGTTTAAAATAGTTTGGCAGGGGAGTGGGAATCAGAATATGAGGACAGAGATTAGAATAGGACAAAAGCATGATGCTATGTGCTCTGAGTTGCAGAGGAAGGACTTTGATTCTTTCGACGCGCTCTACACTGAGTAAATACAGATCTTCCCCATCTCCTCTTGGCTCCATACAGAGATGACCACTCTGATATTCAAGAGCCCACTTTTATCCCTTTCTATCATTTAGCTCTTAGCATACCTAAGGATTTTCTTATACCTTATCTTCCAAAGTAACCTCATGTCTTCTTTTAGTCTTCCTGATTTCCCTCTTAGTTTTTTACCTGCATTTTTATACTTATTAAGTACCTCATTTGCTCCTTATTGCCTATACCTGCTATACACCTCTCTCTTCTTCTTAACCAGATCGTCAGTATCCCCCAAAAACCAATGTTCCTTATGCCAGTTAGCTTTGCCTATAATTCTTATAGGTAAAGTACATACAAACCCAGTACCCTCAAATTTTCACCCTTGAAGCCCTTCCACTTACTGAGCACATCCTTTCCTGCAAATAATCTGGCTCAATCTATGCTTTTTTTTAATCCTTTCTCATTTCCTCAAAATTGGCCTTTCTCCATTTAGAATCTCAACTGAGGATCAGACCTATCCTTATCCATAATTAACTTGAAACTAATGGCATTATGATCACTGGACCAAAAGTGTTTCCCATACACACATTTCTGTGACCTGCCTTGTCTGGGTCACTAATAGGAGATACAGTATTGCATTCTCTTTAGTTGGTACCTCTATATATTGATTTAGAAAACTTTCCTGAACACATCTGACAAACTCCAAGCCGTCCAGCCCTTTTACAGTATAGGAGTTCTAGTCAATATGTGGAAAGTTAAAATCGCACACTATCACTTTATGTTTCCTGCTATCTACAGATTGACTCTTCCTATTCTCACTGACTATTGAGTAGTCTACAATTTAACACCATCAATGTGGTCCTCAGCTCTACCCATATTGCCCCAATTGATGAGCCATCTAACCCAATGGTTCTCAATCTTTTTCTTTCCACTCACATGCCACTTTAAGATATTCCTAAGCCATCGGTGATTAGTAAGGGATTGCTAAAGGTGGTATGGGAGTGGGAAGTGAAAGTTGAGAATCACTGCTCTAGATGCAATTGATGCTGAAATATTTTGCTTGAGAAAAACTGTCATTGGCCCATTTCCTTTGGAGTTATGAAACCATGCACATAACAAGTCAATTAGATATGATTAAAACAGTGGTTTTCAAACTTTTTCTTTCCACCCACATACCACCTAATCAATCCCTTACTAATCGCAGAGCACCTATGGCACAGGAAATACTTAAAGTGGTATGTGAGTGGAAAGAGAAAGGATGAGAACCACTGATCTAACCTGTCCTGTCTGAGTATAGCTGTGCTATTTTCCTTGCAAGCAATGTCACTCATTCCCCTTTCATCCCTCCTGCTCTATCGCGTCTGAAACAACGGAACCATGGAAGACTGAACTGCTAGTCCTGTCCTCCTCGAACCAAGTTTCATTCAAGGCCACAATATCATTTGACAAAATTGCATGTGCCAATCTACTCTCTGCTTTTCTAACAAGACTCTTTGCATTGAAATTGATACACCTAAGAACATTATTTCCACCATGCATAACTCTTTGATTCATGTTTTTATATGCAGTTTTAATATAATCTTTTTCCTTCTGTACTCCATGATCTGTTCACTTAGTTTTTCTGTCCTGCTGTGAATCTAATTTAAAACCAGTGGAGCAGCACCTACCAAACCTTACCACAAGGATATTAGTCTCCCTTCAATCGAGATGCAAACTGTCCCGCTGTTACAGGTCCCACCTTCGCTGGAAGAGAGCCCATTGATTCAGATATCTCACTCCCGATATCCATCCCTCTCCCCCTCCCACACACCCTTTCATTCCGACTCCCATTCTCCCTCCCACACGCCTACCCTCATTCCTCCTCCCACACTCCCTCTACTTTTCCACTTCCCCTCCCCACCTACTCCTACTTCTACTCTCCCACTCACTCTCCCTCCCCTTCTATTCTTACTCTCACTCCCCGTTCCACTCTTACTCTCCCTCTCACTCCCATTCTCCCTCCAACTCTCACTTGCACTCTCACTCCTCACCCACTCCCACTCTCCATCCCATTCACTCCAGCAGTCACTTTCACTCTCCTCACACATTCAACTCTCCCCTCTCTCACCGATTCTCAACCTCACTCTCACTCCCTCTACTTCTTACCCTTCTCACTCTCACTCTCTCCCTCCATTCCCACTCCCACTTTCACTCCCTTCCCCTCCCACTCTCACTCACTCTCCCTCCCCTGCCACTCTCACTCACTCTCCCTCCATTCCCACTCCCACTTTCACTCCCTTCCCCCACTCTCATTCACTCTCCCTCCCCCTCCCACTCTAACTCACTCACCCTCCTCCTCCCACTCTCATTCACTCTCCCTCCATTCGCACTCCCACTTTCACTCCCTTCCCCTCCCACTCTCACTCACTCTCTCTCCCTCTCCCACTCTCACTCACTCTCCCTCCCCCTGCCACTCTCACTCACTCTCCCTCCTCCTCCCACTCTCACTCACTCTCCCTCCATTCGCACTCCCACTTTCACTCCCTTCCCCTCCCATTCTCACTCACTCTCTCTCCCTCTCCCACTCTCACTCACTCTCCCTCCCCCTGCCACTCTCACTCACTCTCCCTCCATTCCCACTCCCACTTTCACTCCCTTCCCCCTCCCACTCTCACTCACTCTCCCTCCTCCTCCCACTCTCACTCACTCTCCCTCTCCCTCCCCCTCCCACTCTCACTCAATCTCCCTCCCCCTCCCACTCTCACACTCTCCCTCCCCCTCCCACTCACTCAGTCTCCCTCCCCCTCCCACTCTAACTCACTCACCCTCCTCCTCCCACTCTCACACTCTCCCTCCATTCACACTCCCACTTTCACTCCCTTCCCCTCCCACTCTCACTCACTCTCCCTCCTCCCACACTCACTCACTCTCCCTCCTCCTCCCACTCTCACTCACTCTCCCTCCCACTCCCACTCTCTATCCCTCCCCTCCCCCTCTCACTCATATTCACTCCCTCTCACTCATATTCACTCCCTCTCACTCATATTCACTCCCTCTCACTCTCTCTCTCATTCTCACTCCCACTCCTGTTCCCACTCCCTATTGGCTTCTGGTCTCCTGTACTAATACCATTGATGCTAAATTGTTTAGCAAATCACTAACTTTGGCTAACTGGGGTTCACCTGTCTAATTAAGGGTGATAAAATCCTTTGTATTGCATGATCTCATGGTGCTTACACACCTTTAAAAACATAGATTTAATTTGACTGTCTCATTCCTTGATCATATATTTTAATCGCTAGAATCTTTATATCCAAAGTAACCAAAACGAATGACATTTCTCCAAGATGTTACATGACTTCCCAAGGATGTCATTAAGCCTATTGATTCTATGACAGTACTCGAGCAATCCCATCAACCACATCCTCCCATTTATTTATTTCCTTGTAAACTATTGACTCTCAGACATCCATCAACTTCACCCAAACTCTCCTCACATGCAAAGGGGGGGATTCACAAAAGTCAATTAACTGGCCAGCAAGTCTTAGAACGTGGGGAAAAGTGGAGCACTTGATCGAAATGCCGGCATCCTGAGGAAGAGCATGCACAACTCCATCCAGACAGCAGCCAAGATCAGGGTCAGACCTGGGTCTCCGGACCTGGAAGCAGCAGCACAAATTGCCACATTGTTTTTACCCCTGCTTGTGATGGCTAGTCAGCCAAATGGTATTAACAAAGCAGATTGAAACATAGAACATGACAGCACAGAAACAGGCTCTTTGGCCCATCTGGTCTGTGCTGGCCTATTATTCCATTGACCTGCATCTGGGCCATAGCCCTCCATACCCCTCTCATCCATGTACTTATCCAAATTGACAAATATCAAAATTGAGCCTGCATGCATCGTTTCAGTTGGCAGCTCGTTCCACTCTCACCACTCCGTGTGAAAATGTTCCCCCAATGTTCTCTTTAAACAATTCACCTTTCACCCTTAACCTAGTTCATGTCTCATCCAACCTCAGTGGAAAAAGCCTGCTTGCATTTACTCCATCTATACCCTTCATAATGTTGCCCACCTCTATCAAATCTCTCTCATTCTCCGGCACTCCAGGGAATAAAGTCCTTATTCATTGCAAGGTCACAAGTGAGATTTCAATTATTACCACCATATTCATTTGCTGTAAGATGCTTCTGAAGTAGAAACCTTCTGAATCAGCAAGCTATTGTTTCAAACAGTGGAGCATAAAATCCAAGCTGACACACTTGTTAAGTCCCTCGATGAGCTTCTGATGGAGGAGAGTTGTCTTTCTGCTGAGGCTTTAAACTCTGGCTCCACTTCTTTTTAATGTTGGTATTTAATCTGACATGGAACAACTTTGAAGGAGATGAGCTTTATTAAACCTTTCAATCCACATCACTTTTTTTATCTGGAGGTTACCTGATGTATCACTTGACAGTGATTTTTTTAAATGTAAACTTACAGCAAGGCAGCAGGCCCTTTTGGCCCACAAGCTCGTGGTGCCCAATTACACTTAATTGACCTATAACCCCTTGTACATTTTGAATGGTGGGCACCCAGAGAAAACTTATGCAGACACGGGGAGAATGTGCAAACTCCTTACACACAGCATGGGATTTGAACCTCTGTCCCAATCGCTGGCTCTGTAACAGCATTGCGCTAATCGCTATGCTATCTGTATGGGAAGAACTGTCTGCAGCACTTACTTAAGGAAGACTGCAATTCATTGCAAGCTCAAAGAATGTCCCATGGAGAAATAGGCTGAATGAGTGGGTTACCTTTTCTTTTAGAGGTACAGCATTGTAACAAGCCCTTCTGGCTCATGAGCCCATTCTGCATAAATGCACCCATTCAATCAATTAACTTACTCATCCTGTACATTTTTGGAATGTGGGAAGAAGCTGGAACACCCGGAGGAAACCCACATGCACCTGGGAGACCATACAAACTCCTCATAGACAGCAGCAGATTGGAACCTGGGTCACTGGTGCTCTAACAATGTTGTGCTAACCACTACACTAACCTTGTGAAGAAATGATGGGCGGACTGTGCTTGATTTGGTTGGAATAATGAGTTAGAGGGGGCTTGACTGAAACATTCAAGCTCCTCTGCAGGGTGAAAGGACATTTCCTAAAAGCAAACACTATAGCAAAAATAAATAGTCACCCTACTTGTCTTCATTTAAAACAGAGAGGCAATTTCCCATCCCATGACCCTTTTGTTGTGAAAGGGCTGAGATAGCAGAGTCTTTTACAGCAAGACTGACAGGATGGATGGTGATGAAGAGTTACAATCAGATCATCCATGATCTTATTGAATGACAGGACAGGTTGCTCTTAGTCCTGTGATGGGCCACGTGCGCTACTCCTGCCCCATGCCCCAAGTGATGACACTCGGAAAACATTTCACTTGTTGTAACATGGCATCCAGAAGTTATGATAGGCTCTGCACAAATGCATATTCATTTGCTTCACATCACACTGAACCAGGTAAGTGCAACTGAAACCTGCAGCAATGACTGAGTACATTTCAAAGCAAGCAGGAAGTGAATATCCCCGCACAGAACTAGTCTTACACTGATGTGAGCAGTGTAGATGTCTAAAGTACTGTAGAAACTTGTCTTCCTCTCAAAGAAAACATTTTGTCAGAATTGACCCATAAAACATTCTTTGTCTCCTTAAGAATGTTTTTGAGACCATCTTTTATTCTTCCTCAGTGATAGGAAAGTGCACACATGTGTGGTCAAAGTATTCTGTTTGCATAGAAAGGACTCCTGCAATGATTAATGACCCATTTCTTTTATCGCCGTGCCTTATCCAGGGAGGATTTTTGTTCTTGACGTTGAAGCCACAGGAACCTCACATAGGAAAACCTGGGTATAAGATGTTCACACACACACACCAACAATTCATCAAAAAACCACAAAAGATATTTCAGTAAAAGAAGGTAAATGAGTTCATGTGGAAAACTATTTGGACTGCTTCCAGTGGCACTCCTGTTTGTCAAATCATGCCTTAAAAATTGATTTGTAATTTTCCTAGTTGTTCACATGAAGGAAAATAGTGTTAATTTAAAGATGAGGATTTTCAGTTTTTAATGGCCTGTTTTTTTTTCCTAAAATTTCTGATCTTGTTTGCTCCTGGCCCAAAGGACATGGAAGAAAGTCATGTCATGAGAAATCCTACACCAGAGACTGTCCCACTCATTGCATGCACCAACAGGCTGGGGGCTCTGACTGAGCAGTCTAAGCGATGGGAAGCCTGGGGACATCAGCACGAGGGATTTATTTATCAGTCACAGAGGGCTCTGGTATCAGACTGATGTTTGGAGTTTATAAAAGTAGGTGCCACTTAACATTGCTGTATCTCTGCTATGTTTGTAGGATTGTTCTTAAGCACCTCAGTGAAGGATATGTGAATGCCATTTGAAAATTTTAATATATTTAAATTAAGCAGAGCAGAATTCATTATCTGTTTACAAAGAGATAAACCACTTTTCTACTTGTATTCTGAAGGCAACCTTAAGGAGGCTGAAATTGGTATCAGTAATACCTCTTGTTTGGTGGCATGTTGTTTGCATACACATTAATCATGGCAGATACTTTAGCCTTTTATCCACATCTTAAGTAGGCATTAATTCATTTGCAATCAAAGACAGGTCAAAACTCAATTTTGTCTCAATATCTCCCTTATTCACTCTCTAATATACTTGAAATAATTGGTAATTGAAAACATCAACAAAAAGACTGCAGTTAACAGCTTCTAGCACTGACTGAGCAGCTTCTTTCTTTTAGCCTCCAAATGAAACGTATATCTCCATTGGAAGACTTAGCAGTGATTAGTCACGTGAAACATGGGTATGGAGAGGAAGCAAGAACAGAGTGGTTTAAGCTGCATGATTAGCCATGATCGTATTAAATGGTGATGAAGGCTTGAAGGGCTGAATGGCCTTCTCCTGCACTTATTTTCTAAGATTTCATTAAACAATTATTAATTATGTGTCTCAGGAGTATCTATTGCCAATGACTGATATATATCTGGCAGTAGTTTTGACAGAGAATATGCGGAGAGGCTATTTCCTCTTGTGTGTGCATCTAGATCCAGGGTTAACTGCTTAAAAATAAAAAGATTGCTCATTTAAAGCAGGGAGAATGATTATTTTTTCTATTTAATGTATTTTCTGATGCAGAATTCTTGATCTTTTATGTAAAGGTACACAGTTTCTTGATATACAGACATTTGTAAGATCACGTGGGACATGGATGAAATTAATACTCACAGAGTTCTCCCAAGGTAGCTAATTTTAGAACTGGAGGGCATGGGTTTAAGGTGAGAGGGGGAGAGATTTAAGTCCAAGCTGTGGGGGGACTACTTTTTCACTCAGAGGGTGGTGGGTATCTGGAATGAACTGCCAGAGGAAGCTGTGGAATTGGGCACAATTCCATGTTCAAAAGACATTTGGCCAGATTTATGAACAGAAAGGGCTTGGAATGATATGAAAAATGCAAGCAAATAGGACTAGTTGAGAATGCTAATTCCATCGGCATGGATAAGTTGGGCCAAAGGGCTATTCCGTGCTGCATTACTCCATGGATGAAATGTAATGGGATAGCCAAGAATACATGACGAGCAAAATGGCCTTTTCCTGCCCATAATTTATTTGTTTAAATGATAGATGTTTTGCTGTCCTCCTTAAAGACAAAAAGGATTTTTAAAAAGACTCTAACTGTCTAATGGATGTGTGCAACAAAATGAGGACAAAGTCTTATGGATACGTGGACTGATGGACTGTCCTCTAGTTCTGGTACAACAAGGTCATAATTCTCCAGAGGCCTGTTATCTAGCTGTGTGTTCTTACTCTGAATGGTTTCTGGTCCATCATTTTGTATCTTGGTTCCATCATGTAAACCTCATTGGTGGCATTTCTCAGATGGTGCATCATCCTTCATTATAAATCACCCCATTCCTTCATGATCTTGTAATAATGGTAACAAGTTTATTGTCGTATACATTTGCGCAATATACATATGCACCAAAATTCTTACTAACTGCAGCCAAACTGGTACTTGTAAATGAATATAATAGGAAACAATTGATTTAAAAAAGACATTAAATGAATAAGATAGATATCTTGTAAATATTCACAGTCGTTCTCATGCAAAAGCTGTGTCTTTGCAATAGTCCAGACAGTCACTTTGTGGTGTTGGAGCAGTCCCTAATTAGTGTAACATGTGGAGGTTCAAGAGACTGAAAGATGTTGGCAAGAAACTGTTCTTAAATATAGAGGTGTCTTGTATATTATGGACTGTTTTGTGCCAAGTCACCACTGCCTTGGCCAATTCTCCTGCCCATCGGGTCTGGGCGCCAATGTTACCTTGTGTTCAAGCCTCAGCAGAGTCAGTCTTTGGCAACTTCATGGCAGTCTTGATTCTATTCTTTTATGGGTGCCTCTGATGTCCTCTTAGAGTTTTTTGAGATTGTGTTTTCTGGCAGCTTTTATGTTATGAGGAGTTCCATTTTGGTTCATGTGCATTAAACACTGTATAGACCTGCGAGTCCACGCTGCTGAAGATCCAGCTGCGCTGGATGGGTCACGTCTCCAGAATGGAGGACCATCGCCTTCCCAAGATCGTGTTCTATGGCGAGCTCTCCACTGGCCACCGTGACAGAGGTGCACCAAAGAAAAGGTACAAGGACTGCCTAAAGAAATCTCTTGGTGCCTGCCACATTGACCACCGCCAGTGGGCTGATAACGCCTCAAACCGTGCATCTTGGCGCCTCACAGTTTGGCGGGCAGCAACCTCCTTTGAAGAAGACCGCAGAGCCCACCTCACTGACAAAAGGCAAAGGAGGAAAAACCCAACACCCAACCCCAACCAACCAATTTTCCCCTGCAACCGCTGCAATCGTGTCTGCCTGTCCCGCATCGGACTTGTCAGCCACAAACGAGCCTGCAGCTGACGTGGACTTTTTTACCCCCTCCATAAATCTTCGTCCGCGAAGCCAAGCCAAAGAAAGAAGAGACCTGTTTCATACTCAGAATGGGAGCACAGCAGATGGCTAAGGGCCTGATTGTGAAATGTGGCCTTCTTCATTATGGTAGTTCTTTGGTTAAAGTACCATAGAGCACACAGAACAGAAACAGGCCCTTTGGCCCTTCTTGTCCATGCCAAACTATTATTCTACCTCGTTCCACTGACCTGCACCCCGACCATAGCTCTTCATATCCCTTCAATCCATATACCTCCCCAAATTCTTCATAAAAATTAAAATCGAGCCTGCATTCACAACTTCAGCTGGCAGCTCATTCCACACTCCTACCACTCTCTGTGTGAATAAGTTCCCCCTCATGTTCCCTCTAAACCTTTCCCCTTTCACCCTTAATCCATGTCCTCTGGTTTGTATCTCACCTACCCTCAGTGGAAAAATCATATCTATATTTACTCTGTCTGGACATTCATATTTTTAAATACCTCTATCAAATCTCCCCTCATTCTTCTATGTTCAAGGAATAAAGTCCTAACCTGTTTAACCTTTTCCTGTAACTCAGTTCCTCAAGCCTGGGCAACATCCTATAAATCTTCTCTGCACTCTTACAATTTCACTCTTACAATATTACTGTCCTGTGGTTAGGTAACCAAACCTGCACACAATACTCCAAATTTGTATAATTTTACCAACTCCTATACTCATTACTTTGATTTAAGAGCCAAAAGCTCTTTTTACATCCCTCTCTACCTGTGACAACACTTCCAGTGAATTATTCCCAGATCCCTCTGTTTTACTGCATTCCTCAGTGCCCTACCATTTACCGTGTATGTCCTTTCCTGGTTTGTCCTTCATTTGATATTTTTCATTCTCTTTTAGTCTGTGAAGATGAGGTGAGGTGGTCTGGAGTTGCAACATTACAAAGTTGTTGCCTGTGATTTGGGATGAATTATCTCTTGGATGTCACTTACGGTGAAGTTTAGCCGAATTAGTAGTTGGTCAGGTAGTTGTGCCCAGGTAAATAGGAAAGAGATTGAAAATCTTGTGGAATAGTGCTAAGATAACAAACACCCTCTTAAAGTCAATAAGATGAAGGAGAAGAGCATTGACTTTAGGAGAGGGTGAAGAGTGTTCTCCCCTGTCCACATTAATGGTGATGAATTGGAAAGAGTAGATAACTTCATGTTTTCAGGAATAAACAATGACCAGTCCTTGGACAGTCATGCTGAGTTGATGGTCGGAAAAGCACACTAACACCTCTATTTTCTTGGAAGATGGAGGTGGTTTAGTATGACCTTCCTGTCCCTCAACAAGTTCTACGGGCCCACCAACGAGGGCATTCTTGATGGATGTATCACAGCTTAGTATGGATGCTGCTCTCTTCAAGATTCAAGGATGCGGCCAACGGTGATGAATGCAGCTCAGTATGTCACGCTGACTTTCCTCCCCTCCATGAACTCTGCACCCTAGGAAAAGCAGCCAACACACTGAAGGGCCCATCACACCCCAAACACACTCTCTTCTCCCTCCCCCTATAGGGGAGAAGGCTCAAAAGTGTGAAGGCACGCACCAACAGGCTGAAAGGTAGTTCTTAAAACAACGTTTTTTTCATACCTTGATGAAGGGCTCAAGCCCAAAACATTGGTTCTATATCTTTACCTTTGCTATATAAGGTACACAGTTTGACCTGCTGAGATTCTCCAGTCATAGTCTGCATAGTTTTGTGTTTTACCTTAAATATAGTTTATTTCCTGCAGCCATGGGGCACCTGAATGAATTCCACGCTGCCCTTGCTTGGTGCTAATTGCTCTTCCTTTTCATTGCAGTTTAACACTCTGTAGGATGTGTTTTTCACACAGCAGTATGAATGTTTATTGTTTTGCAGCAGCATCTCAGTGCAAGCATTTATATAAGCCACCTTACAACAATATTGCTTTTAAAATGTTCATGGAAAGTAAGACAAGTGTCCTTGGCTCATTGATTATTCAGGAATCTGATGGCAGTGGGGAAAAAGCTGTCCTTGTGCCACTGTGTTCTTGTCTTTAGGCTCCTGTACCATTTTCCAAATGGTAGCAGATTGAAGAGGGGATGGCCGGGTGGAGGGAGTCCTTGAGGATAGAGGCTGCTTTTTTAAGACACTTCCTTTTGTGGATGTCCTCGGTGGAGTGAAGTCGGGTGTCTGTGATGTCACAGGCCGAGTTAAAAACCCTGTGGAGTTCTTTCTTGTCCTGAGCATTGGCACCTCCCTACCAGATAATGATGTAACCAGCCAGAATGCTCTCCATGGTACATCTGGAGGTTTTTGAGTCTTAAGTGACATACCAAATGTCCTCAAACACCTCACAAAGCATAGCCATTGGCGAGCCTTCTTCATGATTGCATCAACATGGAGGCTCCAGGACAGATTCCTGGAACTGTTAACACTCAGAAATTTGAAATTCTTAACCCTCTCCACTACTGAGCCCTCGTGTTCCCCTGACTTCCTCCTGAAGCCCACAGTTATCTCTTTGGTTGAGCACATGACACCATTCAATGAGCTGATCTATCTCTCTCCTGTACGTTTCCTCATTGCCGATTGTGATTCTACCGCCAACTGTGGTGTCATTGAAAAATGTCTAGATAGCATTGGAATTGTGCCTGGCTACACAGTCATGGGTGTATAATGAGTAAAGCAGTGGGGTAAGCACGAATCCTGTGTTGATAGTCAGTGTCAAGGAGACGTTGTTTCCAATTCATACTTACCGTGGTCTTCCGATGTGGAAATCAAGGATCTAGTTGAGAGGGGGGAGCAGAGGCCCAGAGTTTGTAGCTTTTTGACCAACACTGAGGGAATAATGGTATTGAAGGCTAAGCTGTAGTCGATGAAGAGCAGCCGTAGATTGCTGTTTACGAGATGATCCAAAGCTGAGTGGAGAGCCAGCAATATTGCCAGATTCCACTCATCCAGGACCAGATGGTATTTGCATTTGCTTCCGCATTCTATGAAAAATATTTGCAGCTGTGTGTGTGTCAATGAGTTGGGTGGCAGGAGAGATTGTTTGCATTGGATCAATCTTCATGATTCAGCCATGGCATATTTTTATCTACTGCACTCTAATATTCCCAAGTATAAATTGTCAATGACAATGAAATTCACAACACGGTGTTCTTTGAGTTCACACCTCCCAGAATGCTTCAGCATGGGCTTGAACATCTAGACTATTTAACTCATTGTTCTTATTTAAACTGATGCATATTGATCATTTGTTTTGGAAGTGCATTGTAGGTTGGCCCCGAAACAAGCTGCAAGGTTGTTAGTTGTCCTTGCACCTATACTTCAGCATGGACGCACTTAATTCCTGTCATGAAAATGACCAGGCTACACTGTGATCAACAGGTACATTATTCCTGAACTTTCCTCGGTCCTGGCATGGGATCACCTTGTCCACTTGGTGTAATATTGTTGATGACCTCTGGATTGAGCACTCTTAGTAGAAACAACATTCCATTCTATGTTGTACTCACCTTTTTACATGAACATTTTCACCTCTGACTTTTGTCTGCAATACTGAGGGAGGAGACAAAGGGAAGAATATGGGGAAGAGGAGGTTACTCCAGCTCTGCCTCCCTCTCTCTTCACTTTTCCCTCTGTTTTTTTTCACAGATCCAAAATCAATTCTCATCTTTTATTTTATCATATCCAATTAACATCTGTACTCCTCCCTCTTGCATCCTTCCTGCATTCCTTCCCCAGTCTTAATTTCAGATGCCTGGTTTTCATTCTTACCTTGAGTAAGGGGTAAAGCCTAGAACGTCAATAATATATCTTTACCACCTATGGATAAATACAAGACCAGCTGACTTCCTCCAACATTGCTGTGTCTTGACTACTCTGTTGCAGTTCAAGGAGAACAGAACAAGTTCAAGCTTATTGTTATCTGACTCTACACAGACAAACAGACAAAACAGTTTCTGTGGACCCTGGTGCACACATATTACACAGGACATAATATTACACACACACACACACACACACACACACACACACACACACACACACACACACACACACACACACAAACAAAGATATACTAAAAAATAAATAGGAATAAATATTGGACAGACGTGAGCACAGGAGTGTGACCCAGAATTTGGACCTTCCTGTCCCTCAACTGGGAGGTTGCTGTGGTTGCAAATGGAGCGGAGGTGCTGAGCAAAGCAATCTCCCAGTCTGATATAGAGAACGCCACAAAGAGTGCACTGGATGCAGTAAATAAGCCCTCTGGATGTACACATGAAGTGTAGCTTTACATGAATGGCCTGATTGGGGCCCTGGACCGTGGTGAGGCAAGAAGTGTGGGCACAAGTGTGGCACCTCCTGCAAGCACAGGGGAAGGGGCCGGGAGTGCGATGGGTGGGGAGGGATAAGTGCATGAGGGAATTGCGGAGGGAGCAGTCCCTGCGGAAGGCTGAGAGGGGAGGAGAGGGAAAAATGTGTCTCGTGGGGGATAATGTGTTGGATGCGGAGGCTGCTGGGGTGGTAGGTGAGGATGAAGGGGATTCCATGTTTGTTGTATCTGGGGGCAGAGGGGGGGGGCAGGGCAGATGAGCAGGAAATGGAGGTGATGCGGGTGAGGGCTGACTTGATAGTGGTAGAGGGGAAGCCACACAATGATGCAGTCAGATAGGGCACTCTTAATTGTACTCCTGGAAAATGTTGTCAAGTCGTCAATTTGTTGACGGGCCAGCAGTGGTACAACTGCAGGATGGCTTAATTCTATTTCATTATCTTCATTAGGTATTAACTGATCAAGAAAAAGGCGACTGTCGATTGTGGCACACTGAAGTGTGGAAAATGTGAGTGACCCCAGGGTATAGCAAGCTACAATTCCATGGATTGAGTGATGTAAGGTTAAATTCACAAAATGAACCATGTGGAAGCACAGTTGTTCATTCATTCCTCCAGCTTTTTAATCTGACCTCAGAAGGAGGAGCCAAGACAGCCTGATGTTCTGGCCTTCATTGTTAGCTGGAATGGGGAGGTCCGAGACAGACAGTATTATTGATGACATCATGATCTGAGTCTACTTCTGTTTGACTTGTGTTGATTGAATGAGGCTCATGGAATTGAAAATATATGATCCAGAGCCTGCTGAAAATTGTTTGCTGTTTGTTCACAACACATCTCACAACAGACAGTTCAGATTCCAATAGATGGCAGCATTTTACTACTTCATGGTAATAAGTCAGTCTTTCAGACAACTCCCCTTGATTAAAGAAAGAGTCAAACCTTTTATGGTTTCACGTCGCCTTTTAGTAGAATGTGAATGTGTGCTCAGTATCCATTCAAAGGGTGGAGTGAACATCAATCTATCAAGGATAAAGCTTTCCTCCAGTCTGTTTGTACGTAACCAAACTTAAAGCTGCCCACCAACTCCTGGGTCAGGCATAGGTCAGCTTAAACTGAATCACTCGCAGGTGAATATCTGATTCCAGTCAGCCAAAGACAATGGAGAGCAGACTGAAGGCGGTAGGGGGTCGAGGGGTTTCAGACAATGAAATGGGAGTAATATTAGACTTGATGAAGAGCCACATTTTTAAGAATAGAGTGATAGGGAATGGGTGGGTAAATGGAGCTGAGTCCATGGCCAGATCGGCCATGATCTTATTAAATGGTGAAGCAGGCTCAATGGGCCAGATGCCGTCCTGCTCCTGTTTTTTTAATATATATATATATATATTCTTACATCCAACAACTTCAGGTTCAAGAAAAGTTTCTTTCCAACACCTATCAAACTCTTGAACCTCCCCTTATTACACAAATCAGAGTCTGTTCTGACTCCACAAAAGGGTGGTCTGCACCATTGCAAGTCTTTTTTTGCACCACAATTACTGTGAATATTTATATCCACCTTGATTATTTGTTGTCTCTTTTAAAATTAAATTTAGACATAGAGTACAGTAACAGACCCTTTCAGCCCACAAGCCCATGATGCTCAATTACATCCAAATGGCCTAGAACTCCTGGTGCGTTTTGGTGGGGGGAGGGGGGGGAAGGAAACCGGAGCCCTGGGGAAAATGCAGCCAGACAGAGAGAATGTACAAACTCCATATGGACAGTGTGGGATTCGAATTCCGGTCACGATCGCTGGCGCTGTATCAGTGGTGCACTATTCACTTCGCTAGCCGTGCCACCTATGATAACATCCATGAACTTGGATTCGATAACATCCTTGCTAACGTGACTAACATCTGTGTAACAGTCAAATATCAGAGCCCTACTCACCTACCATCTAACCTGTCATACCTGTCAACGTGGTCTAACTAAAATCCAACCACCCAAAACCAACGCACCAACTATCCGCAGAGAATAGTGCATGCACACCAGCAACAACAGAATGCTCTTACCCTCCTGACCCAGGAGCACCGCCGATGCCCACAGCCAAACCATCGACCACAATATGGCTCCCTGGCGGGGAATTGAACCCCCATCTCCCATGTGACAGGCAGGAATCCTAACCACTATTTTACCAAGGAGCCATATTGTAGGAGCCAAAGTGTGTTGTTTGTGGTCAATGGTTTGACTGTGGGCATCAGCAGCATTCCAGGGTCCGGAGGATGCTTGCGTTCTGTCACTGGCAGTGTGCATGCACTAGTCACTGTGGTCACAGTAGCAGCCACTTTGAATCCCAGGACTGCAGTAACTAACAAGTAGACATGCCCGGATTCGACAAGAGTTTTCGGTGAAATACGGTGAGCCTGGAACTACAACTTGGGTTGCTAAACAACGATCGGATCGCTGAGATGAAGCCGCAAGGTTTGTGGCTTGACAGTTGTGGAGTGAGGACTACTGAAGAGACCGAGCTACGGGGTAGCGTGGCGATGTGGCCTTGACCTCGGCCTTTCAGTGGTCCCTGCATCGATGGTGGTGGAAATGGTGCAACATGGGGGAGACAGAGGTTGTATCCCAATGAGACTGCAGCGGTGGAGCAGTATTAGGCCCGAGAAATCCCAAAGGATGTGTTGATCGTGGTCAATGTCAACCTGAGGCACGAGGCCTCATGGCACTTGGATCGTCCGAACTGTGGGGAGCTTTGAGTCATGCTATTGCCCTGCTGCCTCGAGAAACTGTGACTTGATTGATAGTTTCCCCTTTGAAGCTGGCAGACGTTAATACCTAAGTCTTGCCAGAGCTGGTAAACCAGCCCTAAGATGGCTGCGTTTGGACTTTTTATAACATCCAAATGGAATTGCGACTGGGCTTCTTTGTGTTCACTGCTTGTTCTTTGAAGTCTGGTGTCTGTGGCACTGTTGTTTATTTGAAATTGGGAAGTTAATCATTGCTGCAATCGGGTTTAAATAATTAACGTTCTAAGTGGAATAGTCTATGTAAAATGATGGCTGTGTCTGTATATTTTGTTTACCTGTAGTCATTTAGATAGTAACCAAATTATTTCTAATTGTATGTTCAGTGCTTTTTATCAACTCACATTGTCTTCAATGTGCTACATAAATAAACTAGTACAGCTATTACTACTACCACTGCGGATAGTTGACGCACACGTGTGGGTTTTGGGGAGTTGGATTTTAGTTAGGCCACATTGTCTGGCATGGTGGAGTAGACAGTGAGTGAATAGGGCTTTGATATTTTCTGTTGATCGTTACGCAGACATTAGTCATGTAAGCAAGGGCAATATTGTTACTAATTCCATGTATGTTACCACATTATGAGTCCTTTTGTGTTCACTAATAAACAGTTTAAAATGCATCTGGACTTCATTATGTGGTAATGTCCATTAAATTTTCAATTCAAATAGTTTATTATTATAGTTTTTCTTCACAAGTACCAGTTTGGCTGGAGCAAGCAAGAATTCTGGTGTGCATGTGTGCAAAAATAAACTCAGCTTCAAGGATTGTGGAGACAATTTTTCAACATACACAAAGGTGATAATGCTCAGTGTGAAGGCAAGGGGGGGGGGGAAGTTAGCTGGGCAGCAGCAGCAAGCCCCTGTACATTGTAGTTAAGAATATGACTAAGTTTTTTTAATGAAATTCAAAGCAACTTTCAAAGAGAAACTTTAATTTTAAAAAAAATTAAATTTAGAATTTTAATTTAGACATACAGCACGGTAGCAGGCCCTTTCAGCCCACAAGTCCATAACGCCCAATTATCTACAACCTCCAGTACGTTTTGAAGGGTGGGAGGAAACCAGAGCCCCGGGGGAAACCCACGCTGACATGGGGACCACGAGTCCTTGCCACCCAATTAACCTATACCCCTGGTACATTTTGAACGGTGGGAGGAAACTGGAGCCCTTGAGGAAGACCCATGCAGACACTGGGAAAAGGAACAAACTCCTTACAGACAGCATGAGTTTCGAACCTGGCGCTGGCGCTGTAAAGGCTTTGCACTAACCGCTACGCAAACCGTGCACCCTAAATGTTTGATACATATTTGAAAATATTAAAACTGAGTTATGGGGAAAGAAAAGGAGAGTGTATCAAACAGGATTGTATCTTAAAAGAGCTGGTGCAGGCATATCACCCTCCCAAGGATACTTGCCATTAACTAGTAACAAGTCCTGATAAATTAGGTGCTATCCTCAGGACCGGAGCTACGCACTCTGAGGATGGAAGATGTATGGAGGGACATGGTCCAGGTGCAGGTCGGTGGAGCAAGGCAGGGTAATAGTTCGGCATAGACTAGAAGCACTGCTCCCATGCAGTAGTGTTCTATGGTTCTGTGATGTCTTTCATACCAGTTATCTGCACACTTGTCTGGTGCGAAAAGGATGCCTGTTGGCTTAGGCAGTAGAATCCAGAGACACACACAGCTCTTGGCAGAGGGAGAACTGAATCTGGGGTTAAAGTCTGTTAGGTTCTGTTATACAGCTTTTGAATTGTGAAAGAATAAATGTTAAACAATAACAATTAATATTGCAAATGAGAAACAACATAATTAAAATTGAAATATAAAATTAAATAAAATATAAAATAATTAAAAACAAATGGATTTCTTTCCCTTTGCATGACTAGAATCTCCATGACGCTTCTGGGGAACTCAGATAGAATATTGGCACAGGATCTGCATGCTGATTCCTTAGCACCAGACTAACTTCACCACTGGGTTGATTCTGGAGTTCAATGATACAACATGGTGGCAAACATGACATGATGTCCCAATCAACAGCACAGCACACACCACGCAGACCAGGACTTCTGACTTTCCCTGAGTACAGCCAGCTGCAATCAGCAAGACTCGGCCCCTATGTTTTAGCTGCTGAAGGATAACACCATAAAACTTAGGAGTAGAATTAGGCCATTCGGTCCATTGAGTCAGTTCTGCCATTTATGGCAGATGTATTTTTTCCGTTCAGCCCCATTATCCTGCGTTCTCCCCTAACATATGACACTGTTATGAACTAAGACCCTATCAAATTCTACTTTAAATCTACCCAATGACTTGGCCTCCACAGCCAATTCCACATTCACCAAACTTCTCCTCTTCCCTGTTTTAAAGAGGCATCCTTTTATTCTGAGGCTGTGCCCTCTGGTCCTTGGCTCTCTCACCACTGGAAACATCCTCTCCACATCCAGTCTATCCAGCCTTTTCAGTATCAGTTATATTTCGATGAGATCACCCTGCCCCAAACCTTCAAAACTCCAGCAGGTGCGAGCCCAGAGCTATCCTCATATGTTAACTCTCCCTGGGATCATTCTTGTAAACATCCTCAAGACCATCTCCAGCCCCAGCAAATCCTTCCTGCTTGCAATACTCCAAATGTGAACTAATCAACATCTTGGAAAGCCTCAATATTATATCCTTGCCTTTATATTCCAGTCCTCTCAAAATTAATGCTAAGGTAGCATTTGCCTTTCTTACTACTGACTCAACTTTCATGGAATTCTGCAGAAAGACTCTTAAGACTTTTTGGACATCTCCTTTCTGAATTCATAGCCTGGATAAATATAGTTACAGCAGCAGTGACCCAGGTTCAAATCCAAAGTTGTCTGTAAGTCATTTGTAAGTTCTCCCTGTGTCAGCTTCCTCTGGATTCTCTGGTGCCTCCATATCACAGTAATGAAACCAGCCACTATGGTCTCCACTGTACCCCTGTCTAAGTGTTCATGTGTGTAATGTATGGATAAAGTGCACTCGTGCCCCTACTTCCTTAGAAGCCTGTGGAAATTTTGACAGCCACCTGTATCCCTTGACAACTTATGCAGATACATCAATGAAAGCATCCTGTCAGGGTGCATCACCACATGGGTCAGGACTGCTCCACCCAAGAACACAAGAAACTGCACAGGCCTATGAGAGTGGCTCAGCCCATCACACACACACACACACACGCACACACACGCACACACACACACACACACACACACACACACACACACACACACACACACACACACACACACACACACACACACACACACACACACACACACACACACCTCCATTGACTCCATCTATATCTCCTGCTACCTGCTACATATTCAAAGGCATACTCCATATGTGCTGCATTCTCTTCAACCCCTTACCACCTGCACATCAGGAAGAGCAGAGTGAGCAGCCTCAACATCTATCTCCCTATAGCACTGCTTTGAGAGGTTGGTCATATCCTGAATTAACATGAACTAAGCAAATATCTGGACCCTCTGCAATTCACCCATCGTCACAATCGCTCCACAGAAGATCCAATATCGCTGACTTTCCACTCAGCTCTGAAAACAGCAACTCATACACATGACTACAGCTCAGCCTTCAACACCATTATTCTTTCTGTGTTGGTCAAGAAGCTCTAAATCCTGGGCCTCTGCACCCCATCTCTGCAACTGGATCCTTGACTTCCTTATCAGAAGACCACAGTCAGTTACAAATTGGAAGCGACGTCTCCTCCTCACTGACTATTAACTAGGTGCACCACAAGGATGCATGGTTAGCCCATTGCGCTACTCACTATACACCTATGACTGTGTGGCCAGGCACAATTCCATTGCTATCTATAAGTGTCAATGACACCATGGTTGTTGGCATAATCACAAACAGTAATGAGGAAGTGTACAGGAGGGAGATAGATCAGCTCATTGAATGGTGTCACACCTACAATCTTGTACTCAATGTTAGAAAAAACAAAGAGAAGATTGTGGACCAGGAGGAAGTCAGGAGAACATCAAAATCCTCATTGAAGGCTCAGAGGTTGGATAGGGTTAAGAACTTCAAATTTCTTGGTGTTAACAGCTCTGCAGATCTGGCACCTCCATCTCAATGCAATCACAAGAAGCCTGTTTGAGGAGATTTGGTATTTGAAGATTCTTGAAAACCTCTACAGGTGTACCATGGTGAGCATCCTGGCGGTTTGCATCACTGTCTGGTATGGAGGTGCCAAATTCTCAGGACAAGAAAAAACTCCAGAGGGTTGTTAACTTGGCCTGCGGCATCACAGCCATCAGACTTCACTCCATCGAGGACATCTACATGAGGTGGTGTCTTAAGAAAGCAGCCTCTGTCCTCAAAGATCACCCCCCCTCCTCACCACCCTGGCCATGTCCTCTTCACTCTGCTACCATCGGGAATGCAGAAGCCTGAAGATGAGCACTCAGAGGCACAAGGACAGCTTCTTTCCCTCTGCCATCAGATTCCTGAATGATCAATGAACCAAAGGCACTGCCTTACTTTTCATGCACTATTATTTTTTTAATATATATTACTGTTGTAAGATGGTTATAATAAGATTGTGATTCTGTCACAAAACACCAAATTTCATGACTTGTTCATAAAAATAAATTCTGATTCTGATAAACTCGTGTAATAGCCAATCCCGTTTAAAAGTTGACCTCCCCTTTTTTTAGATCCAAAAATCTCATGCTTTCCATACGACCTGTATAAAATTTAAGCCCCCTATTTTTTGGGCCCAATTGCCCACCCATCCGAGCTCCTGATGCCATGGCTACCTGTCCACCGGAGCTCTCGATGCCACGATTGCAGATTGGCTGCCCGCCTGACAGAGGTCCCAACATTCCTACTGTGGTCCCTCCCCTTTTCCGCCCACAAAATGGAGCTTCTGATATGCCAACCACAGATCCTTGCCCTAGCCACCCACCCACCAGATCTCCCGATGGCCCAGCCACAGACTCTCTCCAAGACCCTGACTTCCCACCCATCCATGCTCCCAATGCCCCAAATGTGGACTTACCACCCGGTTCCAACCTTCTGAGCTGCTGATGTAAGTACTTACCTCAGTCAAAAGTATGATCCATGTAAATGTCAAAGCCCCCTCCCCCACAAAAATTGGTCCAAAAATGTTGACTATTACACAAGTATATACAGTACAAGATGTCTAACTGGTCTGATCAAAAACAAACTCTATTGCTGCATTTTGGTACATATAGCAATAAATGAACTTGAACTTGTAACCTAGTGTTAGGACCCAACTAAAGCCAAAATTTGAGGAACACAAGATATTTAAAATTAAAAACATTTCCCTGAATTCTTTAGTGGATTAATGACATGCATATAATACAATGCCTATCTATTTGTAGGTGTTTACATGAATAAAGTATCAAGTTGATTTCAAAGCCACTTAAATACTTTGCAATTATGTTGGAAATACATCAAGTTTTATTGAACAGACAAAGCCCAGCAGATTTATACTGACGTACAAACTTCAAACAAATCACCTTAAACTACCAACTGATCCTTCTGTACCTTTCTCCCATCTGTAACCAAGTATGCTTAACCGGGAATAAAAAAGCAATATGTTATTCTTGGTGAAAATCTTTTCCACACTCTCATTAACTCCGAATAATAGCAATTATAACAAATTGTTCATGCCCATTAATATTGTAAAGCATTATTAGCTCTTCTAAGGAACATCATCTAACAAAATGCAACAGGCAGTGTTCATTGAGCAAGGTGACTGAAAGCTCAATCAAGAAGGGAAAGGTTTAAATAGCGCCTTTAATGGGGATACAGTGTCATGAGATAGGGAGGTTCAGCAAGGGAAGTCAGAGAGTTCCAGGACTTGGCATGACCACCAGTGATAGCACTCCGTGGGAAAGACCATAGTCTTGGGTCTTTTTTCCCCCCATCAGGCAGTGAGGGGTTGAGTTCATTGGCAAAGCTCCTCAAACAACAGTGAGGGGTGATGCGCCATGTTAGTGGCAATGGTGGCTTGTAATAAAATATAGTATTACCACTATAAGGTATAGTAATGGAATATATCTACGAGCATGGCACAAAGAATGTGAAAAGACTTTGCCTGGTTTTCCTTTGACTCTATTTTTCATTTGAATAAAATTTATTTTTGAAAATAAATCATTAGTGATGGAGGGAATGGTGTGCACATGATAAAATCTGAAACTGGAGGAGCATTGATATCTACAAGTAAAGGTGATTTCTCTGAATTCCACAGTGGATTAATTACATGCATATAATGCATTCCACATGTAATCACAGCTGTATCAATCAATGACTTCAGTCATTCGAGGGTTTTGCTTTTGCTTGAATTCAATAGCATAATTCTTTTCATTTTAACCAATGAAGATTTCCCTTGGTTACTAGGTCACAAAGATGGTCAAGTAAATGTGCTTGCCACCTTTAATCTGCCATATTTCAGGCAATATTTTGTGCCATTGTCATTCTTCACCTTGCTGTCAAATTGATGATAATCCAGTTAATCCAGAGCAGAGTTCAAAGGCCAGATTTCCCCAGCCTAGGCACAGGGCAACCTTCAGATGCCTATACTTCCCTAATGCTATCCCAAGTTTGAAAGTCAGTTGAGGAGAAGACAGGACGTCCAATATGCAGTCACTAAATTCATGCCCAATTAGCAATTTTAGCAAACCCTCTGGAGCCATGTAATCTTAAATATGCATAGGCAGGATGATATCTTCCCTCCTTCCCATTCCCTCCCAAGGTTGTTTTCATTGCTGCATATTTCCTATAAAAACCTTGTCAGCAAATTTGCTTCAGCTTTCTATTTCTCCTTGAAATGTCAGACCACAATAGGCAGCCTAACTTGGTGAGCAACATTCTTGGAGGTATTCTTGGACTAACTTCATGGTGTCTTAGTGTTAAGGCAGTTCGTGCAACACATGTTGTGTCAAGAGATCACGCTCTAAGTTAACAACCTTTCTGTGTACCGACAAGCTTTTAGGGTTCCATAGGGACCTCATAGGTTGTCCAGATTGAACTGGAAATGACCAATACCAGATAACATCATTTTAAGGTGAGCAGAGGAAAATTTAGTGGAGGTGTCAGAGATTGGTATTTTTATACAGAGAGTGGTGGGTATCTGGAAGGCATAGTTAAGAGTGATGGTGGAGGCTGGTACAATAGGGACATTTAAAAGATCCTTAGATAGACACATGGATGTAAGAAAATTGGGGAGTTATGGACTGTGTAAGAGAGAGGAGGATCAGATTGATCATAGATATGGTTGATATGGTTGGCATAATATTTTGTGCCGAAGTGGTCATAATGTGTTATATGTATTATTCTCCATGTTCCAGTCTCCATTACCTTCTTCATTGGCCTCTCTGGAATGCAGAAACAATTTGACTAATTTTACATGGATCTGGCTAAGTTTGGGAATCATATCATTGAAAGGCAAAGGAAAATTTAAACATTAGACAGCTCCAGTGTTTGTTGCAAGATTGGTTGTACTCAACCTCTTTCAAACCTGCAGGCACTGTCAGATCAATGGAACACAATAACAGTCCATCCTCCTGGAACCACTCATCATGTCAGACAGCACCTTGGAAAGCAAAGGGAGTCAACATCTCAGTTCGACAATTCTGATGTCAAACCTCAGATCTGAAATGTTAACTCTCTTTGTATTTCCACAGATACTGCCTGTCCGCTGAGTTTTCCCACATTTCTATTTTACTGAAGAATACCAGTATCTGCACTATTTTTTTTATTTTTAATTGATAGTACAGTAAAATCCCTGGTATCCAGCACCTATGGAGGTTGGTAGACGCCAGATAAATGTGTTTTCTGGTTGCTTGAGACTTATTCTACTCATGTGCCTGCATTAAGAATAGATAATTTAAAAATATAAAAAACAAAAATACTCTAAGGTACTTACACTGAACAACACTTCAGAAAGGAGTGTACTTACACTCAACCTTAAAACATTTTATTTTATTTTCAGTCGCCTTCTGCAGGTTGCTTCCCCTCCACAGAGCCACCCAAAAGATGAACAATAGCATTATAGATAATTAGCACCCCTCCCTTCCCCAGATAACCAGGATAACAGGTAAAGCCTCTGACAGGAGCAACTCCTACTAAACAAGGATATGGAGACATTTTTACCACAACAGCAAGTGGCATCAACCAGCTCTTCATCCTGGGCATTGTCATTTTATCAAAATACAACTTTATTTAAACAGCTGCTGTTTAAATGCTGTACAAAGCATAACCAAGGCATTCTGCTCCCATCTTCATAAAAGCTTTATGTGTTACTTCAGAGAATATTTACATTTATAATTTTAAACTTGCATAGTTTACCTATTATTTCATTTTTATTTATTTTAATTTTTAAAATTTATTTTTCTCTTTTTTTGTTTGCCAGTTGCTTTCGGCTGCGGTTGCTTGAATTCAGATACCAGGGGTTTTACTGTACATTTTTTGTAATTGATGCTCTGTTTTCAATGCTATTAACTTTTCAAAGGTTGAAAGCATACATGAGTTTTCTGTTGACTAACTTTGCCAAAAATGTTGCGATGCAATCATCTCATTTTTTTTCTCTTTGTTGAGTTAATCTTCATTGATTGCCAAGCAGGCTGAAGTCATTGGTCATCTGTCCGCAGAGCTTACCCTTTCTCAGACAGGCCTTGGCCATTGTCTTTGCCTGCGAAGTTGACCCTTCTTTATTAATGAGAGTTTATTGTCATATACATGAGTACAGTGTACAAAATTAACAAAATGGTTACATGCTGTTGCCAAAAAGATACACAAGATACAAGAACTGTAATAATATATATTATTACCTCAATACGCCAAGATAGAAAAAAGTTAATACATGTAAGAGGGTAGATGGATAAATATTCACAGTTGCAAGAAAAAAAGTGATGTTTCATTTGTGCAAACAGATTCTTTTGCTGGTTAGGGTAGCGCAGAGTGGTTGAAAGGTGTTGGATAAAACCTATTCTTGAACCTGGAGGAGCTTGGACTTCAGGCTTCTGTATGTTCTGCCCACAATTAGCAGTGAGAAGTGGATATGATCAAGGTGATGTGGGTCCTTTGTGATGTTGGCTGCCTGCTTGAAGCAACGACTCGCACAGATGTGTTCAATGGAATAATGTTGAGAAGCATGATTTAAATTAAAGTAATTTTTGTAAACCATCAACTGTTTTCGAATTTGCTCCTTTAGCATTTGACAATTCTTCATGACTTCGCCCTGTGTAATACTACTTTCTAGTTGGTGCTGAATTTCCATCATAATCCCCACAGTTCAATCAACTCTGCTTTAGATCAGCTGAAAATCCTATTTCAGGACCATCCTGCTTCTCAAGACTCTGCTCCTGCTGAGCACCCCACCCCTTACACTTGGCATAACAGCAGTAAAATTGGGCTTTGACAAGGAAAAGTCAGTTGAGTATTTATTCCCCTTCATCCCCACCCCCACACCCCATTAACTGCCACGAGATACACTTATTGGAGATAAATAGATGTCCTTTCTGAATGTAATTCTGGGTGGCTTGTATCTTGTGTAAACAACACTGGTTTGAAAATGGTTGTCTGTAAATGAGATGGGAGATTGAGAAAAGGCCAAGAAATGATTTAGAGCATCGTGGAATATTCAGACAACCGACGCGGTCGGGCTGCTAAAGTGCACCTGGTTTTGCATTTTCAACAGCAGTAAACTGAAACCCACTGGAGACTCTTTGTGTTGAAAAGGTATTTTTCAGAGTGAAATTTTTAATTAACAGACAATGGGGGAGCTTTTATTGCCACAACCCAAAGGTAAATAAACAGCTCAAGGTATAATTTGGACTACCTGTTACCTAAGAGATCTCACGTCACATACCTGATAAATCAAGAGCAGCAGGCAAACTCACAATGGTCGAGCCAATTATAGCGTTGTACTGTGCACGAGGCAGACAAACAAACCTGGTCTGCAGGCCTAAGGTATTTAGCACTCCAAACAAAATCTGTCTCCGTACACTTAAGATTAGCGCACAGCTTAATTTTTTTTTGTAAATGCCACAGGAGCTCACGTGGAATCCGATAACGCGTAGCAATGCTTCACTTAAAATACTTTAAAAATCTAGTTCAAGTGAGAAATAATGGATGGGCAGTCTTATGCTGTCTTTCTCCAGTCTACAACCATTGATACTTTGTACACTGCCCACCTACTCTTATCCTTTGCAGGAAATCTGTCAACGGTTGTATCCATAGGAATAGGCATGACTAGCCTTGAGAGCGTGCGGCAGTGAGCATTGACCATGATTCCATTTGTCAGGAATTTAAGGTGAGATTAAAAAACTGACCTTGCTTCATTAGGGAAAAAATGCTGAAGGGACGTGGTTGAAAGACATAGAGATAAAGAAGGCCATTGGTGTTCAAGATTCCAGGTTCAAGGTTCCTTTCATTGTTGTTCAGTAACATATAAAAATGTAATATGCATGATTAACTCAACTTTTGTCTGCTGTAAGGCAAGCGAAGATTTGCCCAGTGCACTGAACAATAAGAGAAAGAAAAGCAAAAGGAGATCCCTTCAGAGACACTGAGTGTCCGCGGATTCACCTCCAGCACTCTTGCAGCCTTTGCAGCAGCCCAAGCTCCAGGTCCAAACCTCTGATACAATCAGGAAGCCTTCCGTGCCTGAGGTCCTTCAGCAGCCATTCTTGCCATCAGCACTCTCTCAAATCCTAATTCCGCAACTGGCTCCCATGAGCCAGTCTCCACCAGCCCACAGCCTGTGTGTCCTTCAACCGTGAATCACCACCAGCCCACAGTCTGTGTCCTTCAACCACGAATCACCACCAGCCCACAGGCTGTGTGTCTTCAACCATGAATCACCACCAACCCACAGCCTGTGTCCTTCAACTGCGAATCACCACCAGCCCACAGCCTGTGTCCTTCAACCGCGAATCACCACCAACCCACAGCCTGTGTGTCTTTCAACTGCGAATCACCACCAGCCCATAGCCTGTGTGTCTTTCAACCTCGAATCACCACCAGCCACAGCCTGTGTGTCCTTCAACCGCAAATCACCACCAACCCACAACCTGTGTGTATTTCAACTGCGAATCACCACCAACCCACAGCCTGTGTGTCCTTCAACCACAAATCACCACCAACCCACAGCCTGTGTGTCCTTCAACCGCGAATCACCAACAGCCCATAGCCTGTGTAAGTCTAACTGTGGAATTGCACTGGCATGCTGCTCACTTTGACAAAGGATCCATCCTGGGGCCTTCATGTTGATTCAATCATGAAGAAGGCTCTCCAGCAGCTATACTTTGTTAGGAGTTTGAGAAGATTTAGTGTGTCACCAAACACTCTTCAAATTTCTACAGATGTACTGTGGTGGCCATTCTGACTGGTTGCATCACTGTTAAATTCCACAAAGATTTGATGGGTTTAAATAGAATCAAGGCTGGACACGTGTTATTAACAAACAGTGGTCTTTTTTTATGCACAGGCGAATTTGCAAGAGGGTACACACACACACACACACACACACACACACACACACACACACACACACACACACACACACACACACACACACACACACACACACACACACACACACACACACACAAGAGAGAGAAACCGAGAGAGAGAGACTACAAAGAGTTGTGAACTCAGCCAGTGTCATCATGTGCAGTGGTCTTCATTCCAAGAAATAAATCTATAAGAGGCAGTGTCTCAAGAAAGCAGCCTCTATCATCAAGGACCCTCACTACCCAGGCCATGCCCTCTTATCACTTCTACCACCAGGAAGGAGGTATAGGAGCATGAAGACAAACAACCAATGGCTACTTCCTAACCGTCATCAGATTTCCAAATGGTCAATGAACCGCAGACACTACTTCAATTTTCTCTTCTTTTGCACTAATTCATTTTATTTTTTTTAAATAGTGTATTTACAGAAATGTAATTTATACAAATTTTGCACCTGTAATGCGCAATAATGTTGGCACAAAACAACAAATTGCATGACAATATATTCTGATTCTGATTCTTGGGGGGGGGGGTGCAAGTTGAGAACAAGGGGAATCCTGACCTTGTTAAATCCAGGGTCACTGCAGATGTGCAGGAGTTAGAGGAGAAGTGGATAAGGGCTGAGTGGATGGCAGTAGAGGGGGAAGGCATGTTTTTTGAAGAAGGAGAACATCTTAGATGTTCTGGAATGGCAGATCTCATCCTGGGAACAGATCCAATGGCTGCATAGGATTTGAGAGAAAGGAATAGAATGCAGGGTGTGAATAGGTGTAGTCAAGCTAACTGAGAGTTAGTGGGCTTGTAGAAAATGCTGTAGAGATTCTGTCTCCCAATATGGAGGACAAAGAGAACAAGAAAGGGGAGGGTGTTATCAGAGATAGACTGAGTGAATTAGAGGTTGAGATGAATATTAGCAACAGTGTAGATAGCTGACATATTCACGATAGCACTAATGTAGTCAACAATGTAGCGAAGGAAGAACCTGTGAACCTTACCTGTGGAGGCTTGTAACGTGGATTGTTCCATGTAGTCAACAAAAAGGCAGGCTTAGCCAGGACCCATGCTTTGGATAACTTTACAATTAAAATTCCTGAACATAGTAATTTTCATCTGCAATGGTAAACTAGTAAGCTGTCAATACTTTTTATGAAAAATGATATAGAATGCATGTGGGAAGGGAATTTTTTATTGGCTCCCAGTATTAAAATCAGTATAAGGATATCTGCACTGGTTGTGTTCACATTCTAGATTTTCAAGTTAAATTTTAGTTTATTGTCACATGTACCAAGGTGTAGTGATAACATTGGTTTTGCAAGCAGAACATTTACTTAACCCATGCATAATACAAAAGGTTTAAAAAAATACAATGTGCAGAGGTACAGAGAGAGATCCGTTGGTTCAGAGCAGAGGGAACATTATTGTATAACAGATATTGAGAGGTTGAGTCAGGAGTCTGATAACAGCAAGAAAAAATAACTGTCCTTGAATCTGGCGCCATGTGATCTCACTCGTGCGAATGTTCTTCCTTATGGGAAGGCGATGAAGAGAGTGCAGTCGGAACAAAATGAGTCTTTTAAGTGGTTGACTGATTTTCCAAGGCAGTGGGAAGTGCAGATGGAGTCAATGGAGGGGAGCGGGGTGGGGGGGGTGGGAGAGTGTATAGGCTGAGCAACATTCACCACCCTCTGTAATTTCTTGTGATCTTGGGTGGTGCAGTGTCTTATATCATACATCCTGACAGGTTGCTTTCAATGGTGCATGTGTGGAAATTGTAGATGGATGCAGGTAACATGCCTAATTTCCTTAGGCTTCTAAGGAATTTAAAGCACGTGTGCTGATTCATGGCCCTGGTTGACAGTTGGTTGTGTTTCTTATATTCTGATGGATTGTCCATGGGTTAGCATCCAACTTTATTAGGCTGCTAATAGGGGTGTATTACAGACCACCAAATGGGTCAAGAAAACTAGATTCAACTAGTGGATAACGTATGAGTTCCAAGGATGAGATCAGCCATTCCAGAACATCTAAGATGTTCTCCTTCTTCAAAAAACATAACGTATGTGTGAGAATCATAAGGTAGTGATCATGGGAGATTTTAACTTCCCTCACATTGATTGGGATACCCATACAGTTAGAGGGCTAGATGGGCAGGAGTTCATTAAATGTGCTCAGGATTGTTTTCTGAATCAATTAGTAGAAGAACCGACTCAGGACAGTGTAATACTGGATCTCCTGTTAGTGAACGAGCTAGGTCAGGTATCAGACATTAATGTTGGAGATCCAATTGGGTCTAGTGATCATAATTCTGTTAGTTTTAAGGTAGTTTTAGGGAAGAGCAAGGAGGGGCCTAAAGTTGAAGTTCTGGGTTGGAGAAGAAGGGATTTGGGGAGTATTGAGTGGGACAGGATATTTTCAGGTGAGGGTGTAAATGAAAAATGGAGGATATTCAAAAAAGGAATTTTGAGGGTACAGAGTAGTTATGTCCCAGTGAGGATCAAAGGAAAGGCTGGAAGTCATACGGAGGCTTGGTTTTCGAGGAATATTGGAAATTTGGTTAGGAGAAAAAGGGAGGTGTACAAGAGGTATAAAGAACATGGAGCTGACAATTTGAAGGAGGATTACAAGGAGTGTAGAAGGAATCTTAAGAAAGAAATTAGAAAGGCCAAAAAAAGGCACAAAGAGGCTTTGGCAGACAGAGTAAAAATAAATTCAAAGGGTTTCTATAAGTACATTAAAAGTAAAAGATTAGTGAGGGATAAAATTGGACCCCTTGTAGATAGTGAGGGTAGGCTGAGTGAGAAGTCAGAGGAAATGGGGGGAATTTTCAATGATTTCTTTGCCTCGGTATTCACTAGGAAAAGAAAATATTGAACTAGTTGAGGTAAAGAAAAATAGTGGGGAGGTCATGAAGCATATAAGGATAACCGAGGAGGTAGTGATGGCTGTGTTGAAAAAGATAAAGGTGGATAAATCTCAGGGAACGGACAAAATATTCCCAAGGACACTCAGGGAGGCTAGTGGACAGATAGTGGGGCCATTAACAGAGATATTTAGGATGTCACTGGCCACGGGGGTAGTGCCAAAGGATTGGAGGGTGGCGCATGTGGTTCCGCTGTTTAAGAAAGGGTCTAAATGTAAACCTGGGAATTATAGGCCCGTGAGTCTGACGTCTATGGTGGGAAAGTTGATGGAAAGTGTTCTGAGGGATGGTATTTACAAATATTTGGAGGTACAGGGATTACTAGGGAGTAATCAGCATGGTTTTGTCAGGGGTAGATCATGCTTGACAAACCTGATTGAGTTTTTCGAGGGGGTTACATCGCTGTGGATGTTGTCTATTTAGACTTTAGTAAAGCTTTTGACAAAGTTCCCCACAGGAGATTAGGAAAAAAGGTGGAGGCACTAGGTATAAATGAGGAGGTAGTGAAATGGATTCAGCATTGGTTGGATGGGATGTGTCAGAGAGTAGTGGTAGTAAATTGTTTGTCCAATTGGAGGCCGGTGACTAGTGGAGTTCCTCAGGGATCGGTCCTTGGTCCACTATTGTTTGTTATATATATTAACGATCTAGAAGTAGGGGTGGAGAATTGGATAAGCAAGTTTGCAGATGATACAAAGATTGGTGGTGTTGTGGACAGTGAGGAAGATTACGGTAGATTAAAAGGTGATTTAGGAAGGCTGGAGGTGTGAGCTGAGAAATGGCTGATGGAATTTAATAGATAAGTGTGAGGTGTTACATTTTGGAAAGGCAAATCTAAATAGGTCATAGGCTATTGAGATGTGCAGAGCAACAAAGGGATTTAGGAGTTGTGGTAAATAGTACCCTCAAGGCTGATACTCAGGTAGATGGTGTGGCGAAGAAGGCATTTGGAATGTTGGCCTTCATAAATCGGAGTATTGAATTCAAGAGTAGGGAAGTTATGATGAAATTGTACAAGGCATTGGTGAGGCCAAATTTGGAATACTGTGTACAGTTTTGGTCACCAAATTATAGGAAAGTTATAAACAAAATAGAGAGTGCAGAGAAGGTTCACGAGAATGTTGACAGGATTTCAAGGTTTGAGTTACAGGGAAAGGTTGTGCAGACTGGGGCTTTTTTCTCTGGAGCGTAGAAGATTGAGAGGGGACTTGATAGAGGTGTTTAAGATTTTAAAAGGGACAGACAGAGTAAACGTGGATAGGCTTTTTCAATTAAGAGTGGGGGAGATTCAAACTAGAGGGCATGGTTTAAGATTGAAGGGGGAAAATTATAAGGGGAACATGAGGGGAAATTTCTTTACGCAAAGGGTGGTAGGGATGTGGAATGAGCTTCCGACAGATGTGGTCGAGGCGGGATCATTGGTTACATTTAAGGAAAGACTGGATAGTTACATGGATAGGAGAGGACTGGAGGGGTATGGACCAGGTGCTGGTCAGTGGGACTAGGAGGGTGGGGATTTGTTACAGCATGGACTACTAGGGCCGAACTGGCCTGTTCTGTGCTGTAAGTGGTTATATGGTTATATGGTTAACTTCTATTCAGCACTGGAAGTCTGGGAGATGTGGACATTATCCAAGAGAGTTTTGCTATAATTCACACCAGGAAAATTATATAACTGTTAATTCTTTGGCTTGGCTTCGCGGACGAAGATTTATGGAGGGGGTAAAAAGTCCACGTCAGCTGCAGGCTCGTTGGTGGCTGACAAGTCCAATGCGGGACAGGCAGACACGGTTGCAGCGGTTGCAGGGGAAAATTGGTTGGTTGGGGTTGGGTGTTGGGTTTTTCCTCCTTTGCCTTTTGTCAGTGAGGTGGGCTCTGCGGTCTTCTTCAAAGGAGGTTGCTGCCCGCCAAACTGTGAGGCGCCAAGATGCACGGTTAACTGTTAATTAATACATAACAAACAGACATGTCTAGCTGATTAAGAGTATGATGCAGTTATTATTTATGGGATGTTCTTGATGTGGGAAAAAAATCACCTTTCCAATTTCACATCAACAAAAAAATTCAGTTAAAATAAATTAAATTATGGGGATACATTTAATAAGCATTAATATACAGCCATCTCAAAAATATAGTTCTCAAAGAATTACATTCTACAGTTTGGCTATCTATCTTGCTTATTTTATTTCCAAATTCCCTTGTAAATTAATCTGAGTGGAAAATTGTCATTGGCCAAGTCATTAAAATCCAAGTAACCAATAATTAAAAGCCAAAATCCTCTTCATAAGACTTGCTTGTTTGTTTATACATCATTGACTTGATTAAACAAGGTGGTCTCATGGTATGTTTAATATATAACATTGAATTACTCCATTCGATTGTAAAAATGCAGATTTAATTGCTTCCAATAAGGCATGTGAGAATTCTTGCATTTAATTTTTTCACCGCAACAAATATATATTCGTCCTTAAGGTTCAGTCCTTTGCTGTAGTATATTTGCGCTATTTATGATGTAAGTTGACTGGCACAATAGTGATGGCTGTTTCTTTGTTGATATCCACATTTGCTGGAGGAATGGCTCTGGAGACGAAGAAAGTAGTTCACGCTTTCCAAAACAATGCCATCTACCTTTACTGTCCTTCTATTGTGTCTCACCAGTGCACAATGTAGGCACAGATGTATGTTGAATTCATCCCTTAAAATGAATGGACCAAATAGCAGAAGTGAAATGTTCATAATGCATGCACTTCAGCTTTGCGTTTACCTTGCAACAGAAGGCACATTTGTGCTCTTTTGCTGGCTGCCAGGCCATGATGGATTTGTGCCTAGAATATTTGTACAGGAGTTGTTTCCCTTGGTTCATACCAAGCTTATCAGAGCTTTCTACTCCTCAAATTTATCCATCAGTCTCAAAGCAACATATTGTTGAAGACCCTTTTCATTCATCACACCATGTATTTAACCTCATACCATCAGGAAGGAGATATGAGGACATCAAGCTCAGCTATTCCATGCTGGAAACTAGCTTTTTCCCACTGGAATTGATGAACAGTTTCCTGTATTGTATATATTTATTTTATATCTTAATGTATATAGGTGATTATTATGTGTTGTATATTGTGTGTGTCTGTGCACTGTGGCTGAAGAATCATACAGTCGTACGTTGGATATGTACAGCCAAATAACGTTGTATACATTGGATATGTACAGCCAGTTGCATGGAGAGGTGCCTGAGACAAAGAACTGCTGTCTGAAGATCCACCTCTTCCATACATACATTCAAATCTAGTCAACTCTTGGTCATTGCTGAAGCTTTGAATTCAGATTTCACATTCATATTTCAGATTTAATGTTAGAATACTTACATGACATCACATGCAACCCTGAATTTTTTTTTTTTCCGGCAGGTGAGACAGAATGACCAATGGTAGTGCAAAAATAAACTATATTCAACATAGACATGTAAACAAATAAAGAAATTTAAACAAACTGACTGTGCAATACAGAGTGAAAAAAAATCAATAAAGTGCAAATGTAAGAGTCCTTAAATGGGTCCCTGATTGAATTTGTTGTTGAGGACTCTGATGGTGGAGGGGTAGCAGCTGTTCCTAAACCTGGTGGTGGGAGTCCTGAGGCACCTATACCTCTTTCCTGATGGTAGCAGTGAGGACAGAGCCTGTGCGGGATGGTGTGAATCCTTGATGATTGCTGCTGCTCTCTCAGGGCGCAGTAACAGGCAGATGTTCTTGATGGTGGGGAGGATTTTGCCTGGGCTGAGTCCATTACCTTTTGCAGGGCTTTCCACTCAGGAGTATTGGTGTTGCCATACCAGACTATGATTCAGCCAGTCAGCACACTTTCCATCATACATATTTAGAAATTTGCCAGGGTTTTCCATGTCATACCAAACCTGTGCAAATTCCTGAGGAAGTAGAGGCACTGATGTGCTCGCTTCACGATGCCATTAGTGTGTTGGGTCCAGGAAAGATAACCCTTCCGAGATTGTGACTCCCAAGACCTTAAATTTCTTTCCACCTCTGATTCCCCAATAATTACTAGATTGTACACCTCTGGTTTTCCCTTCCTGAAGCCAACAATCAGCTCTTTTGTTTTGGTGACATTGAGTGCGAAGTTGTTCCAGGTGCAGAATTCAGCCACAATTTCCCTCCTTTGTGCTGACTTATTGACCCTTTTTATACAACCCACTACCATGATTTACAAAACAAGTAAAATCTCTGTATTGTTCAGTTCCATCCGAGTGAATTTGGTTCGCATCCGTTCAATATTCAGCAATCTCCAAAGTCAAAATGATGAGACATTTGACTTGGTTACGTTTGGCTATAGTTCCACCTATTGTGTTGTGAAATTTATAGGATTTGTGTTTAATCTAGCCGATTGAATTAAGTTAGATCCCATCTGATTTAGAATGAAATGTTTACATGGCACCTTTTCTCTGGACTGTTACATGTAACAGATGGTACCAAATAACACAAGGCTCACTTCTACTGCATGGAGAAACCAGTTGGGATTCGAATCAAGCCATTTACATGAGCCTGGCTTAAATCTTCCATTTTACAACAGCCTGGTTTGAATCAATTTACTCCACTGCCAGTTTTGAGTTGGCATCAGGCAATGGGTGTCTACTTTTTGAGCCAATGTAGGAGCAAACATTTACATGGCACATTTAGAACAGCTGTAAACCTAAACGGACATCTGTTGTGCAAAAGGAATAGAAGATACCTGAACTGCTCAATAGATTATAAATCAGGAAGCATCCATGACATGGCTGTGATTCTCTCAGAAGTGAGTTCACAAATTGAACTGTGTGGTCAGGGCAGACTGCCAACTAGATGCCAGCTGCTCCAGGAAAGAAAGCTGCAAAGATATTTTTGGCTATTCTTACACCTACTCATGCCAGTTATAAGGCAACACGATTACCAGAGACTTGAGGAGATAACTTGCTGGTTATTTAACCACAGGCTAAAGAAGGGAGAAAGTTTTGTCTTTTTTTTTCATTTTTGATGCACACAAGCTGACCAAGACCCACAGAATAGTTTGCCACCATGATTACACGGAACATATTCATGATTTAAAAATGATGCTGTTTGCGATGCGAGGTGTGTAACCATGATGGGATAATAGGATGAGGTTCTGTAACATGGTATCAGAGGCATTGTCCTGTAAAAAGCCAACTCAAGACCTTCAAACAATTTAGATCTAATCACGGAACACTCTTCCCAAGCCCTAGCTTTACAGCACTAATTAATCACTATCACTTCATCGACATAGGAGGTGGCACTGTCAACTCTGCTCTCAGGCTCTTCCTGATGCTTGAGATTGGAAGCTTGGTGTATGGGGAATTGCCAGAACGATTCCATGTCTTGTCTCTACCTACTGCACATGTAATTTCCTTTTGTAAACAAAGAAAAAACAGCTTTGTGTTTCTTCTATTCATCGCCCAATAAAAGGTAAACAAAAATTCTGTTTTCTTTTCAGTTGTTTCAATCCTCTATTGGTTACCCTTTGCTTCCTATAGATGCTGCATGACCTGCTGGCTTTCTCTAATACTTTTGTGTATGGTGATCCAATCATCGCATCTGCAGATTTCCTGTTCAATTCCAGTATAGGAATGGCAATTCAAAATTAGAAAGCAACTCAATATTTTGGCTATTATTTGGCCTACACTACATTTCCTTCTTATTTTGCTGCTTTTAATTCTACAAACAAAGAAAAGACATATATTTGTGCACCACTTTATAGAATTGTGAAAGTCTTTAGAACAATTCAAGTACTTATCGAACCATAGAAATTTGCAGTGGTAAAATTAACACTAATAAATTTGTAAGGCGTTTCTGCATTCTCCCCGTGACCACATGGGTTTCCTTAGTAAGTTTATTGTTCACATGGTGTATTTGGGCAATATGGGCTTGTGAACTGGAAAGGCTGTATCTCTCAATTATCATTGCATTGCCATCTTTTTGGTAGAGACCCAGACATGATGATCCACAAACTGCCCTTTTTGGCAGTCCTGGGGGAATTGTCAACCATTCAGTTCATTGGTTTAATGTAACATTAAATTATATTGCTGTCATCTCCCTCTGGTGAATTTCACAGAAGTGGAGCTCCAATCAAAACATAGAATGCAGATACCCAAGTCACACCACAAAGAAACAGGCCCTCTGGTCCAACAAGTCTGCACCAACCATCAGCAACCCATTTACACTGACTCCACATTGACGTCATCATTTGTAATTTTCCTGAATTCTCATCAATCCTTCCACCTACACAATGACCTTTGTGACATATGAAAAGTGAAATCTTTTCTGGGGGAGGCGGGGTGGGGGGAAATAGCGGTCACTGCAAAATCAGTTGACGCTTGCGAGTGGATTCGCAAATCCAAATGGAGAGGGGAGATGTGGTTGTCCGACAAGGGATAAAGGACAACTCAGGAGGGGAAGGGGAGATTGGGGATAAATAAGATAGAAATAGGAGAATAAGGAAAATGTTGGATGTTGTAGGAATGTTGTCTTATAAAGAGTTGAAAATAAGAAAACAGAAATGGAAAAGGAGGAAAGGTAATGATGGAAAAACGGAAAGAGAAGATAAACAAAATATAAAAGGGCTACGCTGAACTATATGACTTTAAATATTAATGGAACACATAACCAAATTAAAAGGAAGAAACTACTAAATTTAAATGAATAACGTCGAAGTACTCGAATAAATGTATTCCATTAGAAAAAATAACATATAGGTTAAGAAATAATATTGAAATATTCGAACAAGTATAGGAGCCTTACATTAAATACAATAGCGAAAACCTACCGGGGACAAACATTACCTAAGTTGATGGAAGGAGAAGGAAAGAAAAGAATGGACTCAGTAGAATTTCTGGTGTAATTTTGTTGAATGACAACATTGTCTGACTGGCTTAATGCAACCTAGATTGTATACCTAAAATGGATGAGAGGGGGGGGTGGGGGGGTGGTTTGGGAGGAAAGGGGGGGGTGGAGAAAAAGTCACTGTATATGTGTGAAAAAGAAATAGTGTATATCATGGCTAATGTGATTTATGGTGTGAAAAATAAAAAATTAAAAAAAAAAAAAAAATCCTTCCACCTACACACCAGGGAGATTTACAGCAGCAAATTAACTTACCAACCCCCACATCTTTTTGGTGTGAGAGGAGGCCAGAATACCCACACCAAAACCACATGCTCACAGGAAAACTCCACATGGGCAGCACCTGAGGTCAGGATTGAACCCAGGGGTCTGTGGCACTGTGAGGCTGCAGCTCTAATAGCTGCACCACTGCACTACATAAAACAGTAGAACACAAGAACAGGCCCTTAGGTCTGTGAGTCTATCTTGTCTCCAACAATGTCATCAAGTATGCGGATGACACATCACTAGTCGGCCGCATCAGAAACAACAATGAGCCGCACTACAGAGAAGAGATGGAAAATCTTGTGATATGGTCTGAGAGTAACAACCTGAGTCTCAACGTGGAGAAGGCAAAGGAAATCATTGTGGACTTTAGGAGTACCAGGATCGACCACCCTCCACTACACATCAATAACTCAGTAGTGAAGAGAGTGGAGAGCATTAAGTACCTTGGAGTTTACTTAATTAGTGACCTATTGTAGACACTCAATATCTCTTCACTTGTCAAGAAGATGCAACAGTGACTGCGCTTACTAAGAAGACGAAAGCAGGCATGGCTACTGGCCACCATTACATCCATCTTCTCCAGAAGCTTTATCGAGAGTATTCTGGCTGGCTGCATTGCAGTTTGGTATGGAGCAGAGTAATGGATTGGAGGTCAATCCACAGGACCATAAGAGCGGCAAAGAAAATCTCTGGAGTTTCTCTCTCTCTCCTCGACATGATCCGCCAGGATCGTTGTCTGAAGAGGGCACACAAAATCATCAAGGACCCCTTCCACCCTGCACATAGCATAATTCAGCGGCTCCCATCAGGAAAGGGATACATGAGTATCACAGCCAGCACCACCAGGCTGAGAAGCAGCTTCTTCCCACACGCAATAGAACACTGAACAACCAAAGGAACTGCTTGCACTAACCATGCAAGATTCATACTTACGAAACAATATTTATATAATTATTTGTCTTTGTGAATACTTGTCCTGGATATGGACTCTATGTCTGAATATATGTTATGTCTAGTTGTGTGTCTGCATGTTTTGCACATTGGGTTGTGCTTGTGAAATAAAATGATAATAAACTTGACATGACTTGTACGTGATGCCTAATCAAAGTAAAGCCTTGCTGCTTTCCTCTCTTCACATTATCAGATTTGTATAAGTAGGACCTTGCTTTGTGCAAATTTTTTTCAACACGTTATGTTCAACAAGCTCATGCCAGGTGTTCAGAGATTATGAAACATGGATATCCATTTTTTCTATTTATATTGATCATGGTGTTGCTCTCAGCTAGATGGTTGTAAAGTTTCTGTTGATCACTTAAGGAAGGTGGCCACAAAAATCCAGTGGCTTGTGTGTTACAGACTTCTCCTTCCTTGAACTAAATGAGCAGTCAGTAGGTCCTTTCAAATTTAGTGCCCCAGTTACATGGCAGCTCAAAAGGATCTGACCCAGTCAACTGGGTCCCTGACCTACCTCAGAGGTAATCAGGGAACCCAGTTAAACATACCTAGGTCATCTCTACAGGCAATTTGAAAATGAAAATGGCTGACTTGCTTATTCCGGTGACGTCTGTGCTCGTGTGAGTGCGTCGCCGGGCAGTCCGCATCTGAACATCAGCAGTCGTTCCGGTGAGTACGTGACATGTCATTGTGGGGGTCAGGATCCCTGCAATTTAAAAGGTGCTTCCAGCACCTTTGCCCCAGTAATTGCACCCAGGTCCCAGGAGGGCTACCCAGGTGCTGCAATTTAAAAGAGGCTATTAACGCGGATGAGTTCTCATGTAGAACAGGAAGCAAAACTATTCATCTGGAAACAGAATACTTTTTTTTAAATGAATGCACAGTTTGGAACATTTCAAAATGCATCAGAATTATTCAATAAGTATTTATATAAATTATTACAAAATTATATTTATTTATACAAAATGAACACTGAGGTTTTATTGAACAAGTTCAATGATCATTTCTTTCCATGATGCTGCCTGACCCATTGAGTCCTTCCATCTTATCTTTGTTTGCACAAGCTTCCAGCATCTACCATTTTTGTACAATGTGTTGCTGGAGGAACTGAACAGGTTAGGCAGCATCTGTGAGTAGAAGTGGTCGGTGAACATTTCAGGTCAGGACCCTTTTGGCAAGACTGAAGTCTTGCCAAAAATCTAACAGTAGAGGGGATAAAACAGTTTTTATACCATTTGGGTGGTGGGAGGGAGGAAGTCATCCTCGTACAAGAAAACGGTGACATTTCAGCAGTCTTTTGGAGGTGCCAGAGTAGTTTATGGTCAGGTTTAGGATAGGTTTGAGTGGGGTTCATGCTGTTGAATTTAAGAAGCAACATGGTGAGTTGATCCTCAAGTTTACTTTGGCCTTGCCCTGACAATGGATGAGGCCAAGGGTAGACATGTATGTGTGGGAATGGTAAAGGGAGTTGAAATGGCAGGCCTCGGAGAGTTTAAGCTTCGGCTCACAGACAGAGCAAGCGTTCAGAAGAGCATCAGCAGTTTGTGTTTCTCTGTGATTCTCGCATTCTTATGTTAAAATCAATGGAATTTAGGGACATTTATTCAACAGCACAACTCATGGATTTGAAGTCATTTCACAGTGTGAGTAGTCGATGATATTGGAAGTTCGGGAAGTTTGGACTCACATTCCGAAAATCATTGTCAATTTCATCTTGCAGCGGTGTGCTGGTCCTCTTAAAAAAAAACATGCAGGGAATTTTAACTACTGGGGAATTTCACAGCAGCCGCACCTTAAATATAGGCGTTTATGTTGATGATGGTGCCCTCTTCTACCACCTCTAAAGGTAAAGGTTCCATTATTGTCACGTAATACCACATTTTGAATACAACATACATGTGTAGCGGCACAGTGTGTAGTGACACACTGCAACCAGACTAGTTTATTGCAGGCTGCTGGGCTGCACTTATACTCCCAGTAAGGACCTGACTGAGAACCACCCTGGAGGGTGCTGACGTCACCCGGGTGTCACATGGTCCCCAAGCGCGGGTTTCTGAACCCCGAGCTGGAAGAAAGGGAAACCCCCCGACAGCGCCATTTTGGCCCGCTGACCCGCCGCGTGGCTTACAAGCGGGCCGGTTCGCCTGCCTTGTGGTGAACCGCCACAGGTGAAACTCTTAACTTTTAGTCTACCTTAAGGCAGACAGAAAGTCTCCACTTTGTCCAGTGCCCCTCACAGAAACCTGCGGCACCTGGTGTTCCTAGGCGGTTTCCCCTCCAAGTACTGAGCCTGCTTAGCTTTGGAGATCAGACAAACTCAGGCTATGAGGTGCTAATTACATTTGTTCTGACACTGTCTGAATACGGGGGATTTTACTGAAGCGGGTGTTGGGGTGGGGAATGGGGAGAGGGGTGGTGGCTGGTGGGGTAAATATGCCGCTAATAACATTAGGATGTTTGATCGCTTTGGGTGAGCTCTGGCACCTTAAAAAATTAGCACTGCACCCTGGCGATGGGGGAGTCTGGCTATTAACACAAGAGACATGCCGGAATCTGGTGCAACTCAGCGAGTCGAGCAGCATCAGTGCGAGACGTTTCGGGCCTGACAGCGTGTTGGGCCAAGCTGGCTTGTATTGATGGCCCAACATGCTGTCAGATTGGCTGATACTTTTATATAAAGTATCAGCCAATCTGCAGCTCCGCCTGAGAAACGAGACAGAACCCCAAAAGCTGAATGCACTCCCACCGCCTAACAGGGCCATGGCACCGACATGTCGTTACCCTTTACTTCCCATGGACGCAGCGTGACCTGCTGAGTTTCTCCTGCATTGCCCTGCCACCCCAGCGCCTGCAGATTGCCCTGCCACCCCAGCGCCTGCAGATTGCCCTGCCACCCCAGCGCCTGCAGATTGCCCTGCCACCCCAGCGCCTGCAGATTGCCCTGCCACCCCAGCGCCTGCAGATTGCCCTGCCACCCCAGCGTCTGCAGATTGCCCTGCCACCCCAGCGTCTGCAGATTGCCCTGCCACCCCAGCGCCTGCAGATTGCCCTGCCACCCCAGCGCCTGCAGATTGCCCTGCCACCCCAGCGCCTGCAGATTGCCCTGCCACCCCAGCGCCTGCAGATTGCCCTGCCACCCCAGCGCCTGCAGATTGCCCTGCCACCCCAGCGCCTGCAGATTGCCCTGCCACCCCAGCGTCTGCAGATTGCCCTGCCACCCCAGCATCTGCAGATTGCCCTGCCACCCCAGCGTCTGCAGATTGCCCTGCCACCCCAGCGTCTGGAGATTGCCCTGCCACCCCAGCGCCTGGAGATTGCCCTGCCACCCCAGCGTCTGCAGATTGCCCTGCCACCCCAGCGTCTGCAGATTGCCCTGCCACCCCAGCGTCTGCAGATTGCCCTGCCACCCCAGCGTCTGCAGATTGCCCTGCCACTCCAGCGTCTGCAGATTGCCCTGCCACCTCAGCGTCTGCAGATTGCCCTGCCACCCCAGCGTCTGCAGATTGCCCTGCCAACCCCAGCGTCTGCAGATTGCCCTGCCACCCCAGCGTCTGCAGATTGCCCTGCCACCCCAGCGTCTGCAGATTGCCCTGCCACCCCAGCGCCTGCAGATTGCCCTGCCACCCCAGCGTCTGCAGATTGCCCTGCCACTCCAGCGTCTGCAGATTGCCCTGCCACCCCAGCGTCTGCAGATTGCCCTGCCACTCCAGCGTCTGCAGATTGCCCTGCCACCCCAGCGTCTGCAGATTGCCCTGCCACCCCAGCGTCTGCAGATTGCCCTGCCAACCCCAGCGTCTGCAGATTGCCCTGCCACCCCAGCGTCTGCAGATTCCCCTGTTTCATGGGCCGTCGTTGTCGCCGAGTGTCAGCATTTCGGGTGATTGTCGGAGATGCGCACACAGCCGCCTCTTTGTTCGGAGAGCCCTGCTAGGTCACGCTGTTTGCCCAGCTACAGAGGATTTGTTGACAAGTTCTACTTGAGTAAATTGTGTTTAGACAACACTATATTCCATTCAGGTCGGCCGCACCAACTCGGCCAAGGTCAGTTTTTTATTCTGTTTGAAATCATAAAATGACACTTGAGATAAACAGAATGTTGACTCACTTCGTGTGAGCTGAAGCTGATATGTAAATTTATCCTTATTCTTTCATCAAATTTGCATTCGTCCTCTTAATCAAACATTGCGCCGCTCCAACTCAAACAGATTTTAATGATGGTCACCCAATTACGACCTGCCTGTCGTATCAGGAGAGGGAAACAGCAATTTAGATTTTAATGAAAAGCGCACGGTGGAGTAGCAATAATTGGATAAAGTTTTGGTCGTCATATAAATGTGTTCTGAGGTTGGAGTTCCGGCTTGGCGATTACACTGCCCTTCTCAGCTTTATTTAGATCATTTTATCTTTCTGAAACAGACGTTATTCACCTTCCGTGACGCCACGTCACTGTGGCTCCTTTTATTAAACAGGCTCCGGTATCTCTCACTCGTGAAGTATCTGTTAAACTCATCACCTTTCAAACATCCAGGTCTTGAGTGAATGCTGCAGAAACGCTTTTTTGCAAGATGTCACATTTGCATTTAAATGGCTGTTCTGTCCCCCCCACCCACCCCCAAGCCCGCGGTCTTGGAAGTAAATGTCGGAAGGCAGAGGGCCGTGTGGCATCGTTCCAAAGGAAGACCCGTTGCAAATTGAGAAAGCATTTTATAGATCGAATCACGACTCTGGCCTTCTCCCTCCCCGCTCCTCGTCAAAACACCGTTGCCAATCCGATCTTTCTTGCTCACCTTAGGCGCTGCTGCCTGCTCGCTCTATTGTTCTGAAGCTCAGCAGCAAATGAGCAGAGGCCTCTGTCCTGCAAAGGAATCCCGAGGCTTGGAAACAGCAAAGTTCACAATGGCCAAAATTCAAACCGTTGTTGTGCGACAGCACATCCTATTTTCGGAACCTGTCTCAAGTATGAGCTAATGGCTGGAAGAGGAGAGGGAGATGGTTACAGCGATGGTGGGGCGACAATCGTTATATATATAATTTTTAATACATTTTATCTGCCTGAATGTAGATGTATTTGTGTTCATGAGTGTATGTATGTGTGCATTTATATGTGTGTCTCTCATTCTCTCTAATATATATCAATATAGAGAGACACACAGAAGCACACACGTGTATACAAGTATATACAAGAATGTGTGTCTAAATATAAATGTGTGACTAAATGTATTTAGTCATATATACATATATATATATATATTTACTGTATGTATGTGTGTGTTTCTCTCTATATATGTTTAGTTTGAACATAGGTACGTATATATATTTGTGTGTGTGATGCCACACACATACACACACATATATATATATCGTATATGCATCGTATATGCATTCTGCCTGCCTATCTTCAGTCTTTATTCTGAAGCTTTTCTGTTCTTTGCTTATTCCTTGAAGCTCAGGCCCAAAAAAGTCAATAATATATCTTTTCCTCATATGTTTTTTTAATCAAAATCAGGACTGCCACACTGGGAAATAGCTTCTTGCAGGCTGAGATTGATGAACAATATCAATTAACCAAATGAATAATCCCAAATGTTCATATATATTTATTTTAAAATTTATCTTCATGAATATATATACACACACACACACACGTATGTTTATATATGCAGACGTATATATGGGTATACACACACATAATACACTTACATCTACATGTGTATATGTATATGTGTATATATGTTATTGTATATCTGTGTGTATACAAATATACAGTTTATAGATACATATACGTATAAATGTGACTACACACACATCTATGTATGTCTATATATGTGTGTCATATATAGTGTGTGTGTATACCCACCCCAACCAACCAATTTTCCCTTGCAACCGCTGCAATCGTGTCTGCCTGTCCCGCATCGGACTGGTCAGCCACAAACGAGCCTGCAGCTGACGTGGACTTTTTACTTTTTACCCCCTCCAAATCTTCGTCCGCGAAGCCAAGCCAAAGAAGGTATATAGATAAATATGTATATACCGTATTTTTGTGTGTCTCAATACACACACAGAGACATTCTAAATATATATATATATATATATATGTGTGTGTGTGTGTGTGTGAGAGAGAGAGAGAACACCTGGATAGAGGGACAGTGGATGTAAGTAAAATTCTTGGCCTTTTGTTCGCAGTGCTGTCTGTGTCTGTTGAAGCTCGCGTCTTTTCATGCCGCGCCGTTCCTTCTCACGAACAAAGCTATTGAAAAAGTTAACAAGTTCAGGGCAAATCAAATGACAGAGCAAATCAAATGACAAGACAAACAAAACAATGGAAGGGTGGTGGAGGGGTGTGTAGGGAGAAGTCTGTCTTTCTTTAGAAGCATCGCTTCTGATTCTTCTTTCCGTAAGGGATGGAAAATCAGAATGTTGACTCGAACCCTTGCTAGGGAACCCTAGTCTTGGCACCCGGAATGCTGCCATATTCATGCATTGTCCCAGTTAACACAAGTCGTTCCGGCGAGACAAGAAGTGGATCTATTCCCTGACTTTGAAACGTCTTGCAGTTTCTGGGGTTTTTTTTTAATTAAAACACACCAGAATTTCCTCCTTAGTGCAGCAGTCAAATGGCTATCTAATTGTGCCAGAGCCGCCATAGAATGGATATCTGCTCTGTCCAGCAACCGGCTCGGACGGCTCGCAGAGGCGAAAGGATGCCACACACATTCTGTTTGTTCAACATGAGCAAACAGATTGTAAACTTGCTGATAATTTTTGCACTGACAATGTCATTTACAGCTGTCAGCCTTTTGTCTGGTGTGTTTGCTTTATTCAAATATGAACCGAGTGGACCTCCCTTCCGCCGCTTTCGTCTGCATTAAATTCACATCAATTCACGTCCATTGCGCCTTATCTGCTATTCATTGGAGGGCAATCATCTGGTTGAATGCTTTGGAGTTGCCATGGAGGTGCAGAGTCCAGGCAGAGTCCTCTGTGAGCTTGAGGTCTGAGCTGGGTTAACTATCCTGACACAAACCCACTCCCCTCCCCTGCCACTTCTCCAGACAACCCAGCCGTTCAAAAAAAATTAAACAAAACCCGTCGCCCAGCGCACCACCTTTCCACTGGGTGTCACCTCACCATTGAATCCGGGCGGTGGTGGGCTTGGGTGCAAAGTTGATTGTTGTCTTGCACCGTCTATCTCTGCACTCGTTGGGGGTGGGGGGTGCAGGGGTAACAAATGCTCGCAGTTGGCCTGGTTTTCCACCACTGCATCCCGGGGAATTCAGAAACGTTTCAGAAGCATCTTCTTCATTGTGCAGAAGGTCAGGGCAAACAGCAATTCACATGAAAAGGAACGTCTGCAAGAAGCGCAGGTGTCGCGACTGAATGCACACAGGAGCCCCACAAGGTCCGATTTCAAACTGAAGCGGGCATCGGCAGGCGGCACAAGTTTGCCTCTCTTCGCCTACTGACCCCTCGCCGTCTTTTTTTGTTGTTGTTATTGCTGCCTTTCCTAATCCTGAAACTGTTTCGACCAGAGACGCCGACGATCCATTTCCTTCCGATGGATGCTCCCTGGACTGCCGCCGACGTCCTCCAGTCCGGGGGATTGGGGTGGGGGGGGGGAGTGGAGAGAGAGAAAACACATCTGTTGGGAGAACTCAGCAGGTCGAGCATGGTCGACGTTTAGTGCTGAAGCCCTTCATCAGAGTTGGGATTGAAAAGAAGGGAAGGTACAGAGGATAAGGTCGCCCCAGGGCGGAGGGGGATTGGTGAACCAGGGAGAGGTGAAACATGACTAACAAGAGGTAGAATATTCCGGATGCAAGACAACAGGGACAGAAAGAGAGGCGTCAGGGGGACTAAGATGAGTCACACAGGTGGAGTGGATGATGAGAAACAAAGACTGACAGTGCTGGGGTCTGAGCAGGTGAGATTGGTGGCGTCAAGAGAGAGGAATGGATTAAAGGGAAGAGCAGAGACATTCAGTGGGAAGAAAGGGGTGGGACCAAAGAGAATAAGAGAAGGCCAGGGTGAATCCTAATGTTCAGACCATTGGGCTGTTGTGTTTTCTTCTACTGTACTGCCTTACAACAATCTCCATTAAATGTAGACCCTTCTATCTATACCGAGTGTTCTCATCAGTGCAGACCTACATGATGTAGTCATTCTACAAGAGACGCCCCAGACCAACGCATCACAAATCTTAGTCGGCGGCTTTAACCAGGCCCGTGTCAAGAAAACCCTGCCTAACTACCACCAGCCTGTCACCTGATGTACCAGAGGTCCCAGCACATTTGATCACTGATACATTTAGATAAGCAAGGCCTACCGCTCTTTCCTGAGACCACATTTGGCAAGTCTGATCAGCTGTCGGTGCTCCTCTGCCTAAAAAAGTGAGGCTCTGGAGGTCAGGACACCTAGAAGGTGGATGCAGGAGGCTGAAGAACGGTTACAGGACTTCCTTGAGTCAACAGATTGGGTGGTGTTCAAGGACTCTGCTGAGAATCTGAACAAGTACACTGAGGCTGTCACATACTTTATCAAAACAGCTGTGGATAAATGTGTCCCCACCAAATCATTCAAGGTTTTCCCCAACCATAAGTGCTGGATGAACAATGAAATCCAGAACCTGCTGAGAGCCAGGTCACAGGCATTTTAGTCCAGAGATCAAGATCAGTACAGCAGGAGCAGGTATGACATGTGGAAAGCTATCTCCTGGGCAATGTGGAGATTCTGGATGAAATTGGAAACAACAAGGGATACCCTACAGCTGTGGCAGGGCTTAATTGCCATAACCTGCTACAAAACCAAATCCTCTAAAGTAGCAGACGGAAGTTCTTCTCCCAGAGGAACTTAATGTCTTTTAAGCCTGATTTGATGACAGTAAAAGCGAACAACCACCCCTCCTCACCCCCATGTCTCCTAGTGATCACATCCTGTCCATATCTAAGGATGTCATGTGTGCTGCCTTTAGGAGAGTGAATCCAAGGAAACCATCCAGCCGGATGGAGTTTGTGGCTGAGTATTAAAAATCTCTGCTGACCTACTTACCAAGGTATTCACTAATATCGTCAATATCTCACTCCAGCAGGGCGTGGAACCCACCTGTTTGAAACAGGTGTCAATCATACTGGTGTCCAAGAAGAGTGTAGTAACTTGACTGTTGACCAGAAGCACTTACATCAACAGTGACGAAGAATATCAGCTCCGGTCTGAGCAGTGACGTGGCTTCATTCCAGTTCACCTATTGAGTAACAGGTCTATGGTGGATGCCATCTAACCATGAAATATCTGGACAACAAAGATACATACATCAAAATGTGCTTTATTGACTATATTTAACACCATCATTCCCTCAAAACTGATCAGAAAACTCCAAGACCAGGGAGTTAATACTCTACTGTGTAATTGGATCATGGATTTCCTCACCTCCAGATCATAATCAGTCTCCTCCACAGTCTCCATCAGTACCAGAGTACCACAGGGCTGTGTTCTTAACCACCTGCTCTGCTCACTTTACACCTATGATTGTATAGCTTGGTTCAACAATAACACCATCTACAAATTTGTTGACGATACCACAGAAGTGGGTTGTATAAAGGATGGGATAAGTCTGCATACAGGCAGTCCCTGGGTTAAAAATGAGTTCTGTTACCTAGGTCTGTCTTTAATTCAAATTTGTATGTAAGTTAGAGCATATATATACAGTCCTTATTTCGTGTCAATCAAATGTTTATTTTATTATGTAGTATATATTTTACCTTTATAAGCATATAAAACACTTCCCAATTCACTAAAACATCTTAAACATAATAATTCTGTACACAATAATGGAGTACATATTAAGAAACTAAATATGGTCATAAGTTCATGATTAAAAGTTAACACTTACAGGAGAAGATGATGGAGAGATGGCTACTCTTTCGCGATGCTGGGCTATGGCAGCACACCCAAACCCAACCCCATGGCCCTACTGCATCTTTGTACCTTCCAATCTGCATTTGGCTCATTCACTCGCACCCTCCTCCTTCCCTCCTATAAGCTCACTCCCTCCCTCCCTCCTCCTGCTCATTCCCTCCCCCTCTCCCTGGTGGATGATGATGGCATTGTGCGAGAGTATCCTAGAGCATTCTCTCTCATGGCAAGAATATCCTGTAGCATAACCATGCCGATTGGCTTCTTGGTACATAAGTATGAGTTGTTCATAAATTGGGCATTTTCAACCTGGAGACTGCCTGCACAGGATGGAGATTGAAAACTTGACAGAATGATGCACACAATGTCACCAAAACTAATGAGCTGATTGTTAATTTCAGGAAAGGAAAGCCAGAGGTATACAATCCAGTGTTCATTGGGGGATCAGAAGTGGAGAGGGTGAGCAAATTTAAGTTCTTGGGAGTCACTATCTTGGCGGATCTTTCCTGGACCCAACACACCAATGGCATCATGAATAAATCATCTCAGTGCCTCTACTTCAAGAAATTTGTGAGGATAGGGTGGTAGATGCAGTTTACATGGATTTTAGCAAGGCATTTGACAAGGTCCCCCATGAGAGACTCATCTGGAAACTCATGAGACACAAGAATGGTGGAACCTTGGCTGTGTGGATAAAAAGTTGGCTTGCAGAAAAAAAAAGCAGAGAGTAGTAGTGGAAGAAAGGTATTCTGCCTAGATGTTGGTGGCTAGTGGAGTGCCACAAAGATCTGTTATGGGACCCCAGCTCTTGGTGATTTTCATAAATGACCTGGATGAAGAGGTGGATGGACGGGTCAGTAAGTTTGTGGATGACACGAAAGTTGGAGGAGTTGTGGATGAAGCTGAAGGTTGTCGAAGGTTGCAAGAGGATATAGACAGGATGCAGAGTTTGACAGAAAAGTGGCAGATGGATTTCAAAATAGATATGTGTGAGTTCATGAATTTTGGAAGGACAAACCAGAAGGCTGAATACAGGGTTAATGGTCAGTTACTTAAGAGTGTGGATGAACAGAGGGACCTTGGGGTTCAAATCCATACATCCCTCAAGTTTGCCGCACAGATTGATAGGGTAGTTAAGAAGGCCTATGGGATGCTGGGATTCATTAATGGGGGATTGAATTCAGGAGTAGAGAGGTCATGTTGGAAATCTTTGTGAGACCACACTTAAAGTATTGTGTTAAGTTCTAGTCACTTCATTACAGGATGGATGTGGAGGCAATGGAGAGGCTGCAGAGGAAATTTACCAGGATGTTACCTGGATTGAGAAACAAGTCTTATGATGCTAGGTTAGCAGAGCTGGGCCTTTTCTCTTTGAGTGTAGAAGGATGAGAAGAGACGATAGAGGTCTACAAGATTATGAGAGGCATATGGACAGCCAGCATTGTTTCCTAGGGAAGAATCACCAAATGCCAGGGGACATACGTAAAAAGTTAAGGGAAGGAAGTTTACACAGAGAGATGCCTTGAATGCCTTGCCGGGAATGGTGGTGGAGGCTGAAACATTGGAGGCATTTAAGAGATTGTTACTCAGACACATGGATGGAAAAAAAATAGAGGGTTATGGAATAGGGTGGGTTTAGTACTTTTTTAAAGGAATATATGGGTTGGCACACCATTGAGGGCTGAAGGGCCTGCACTTTGTTGTAATGCTCTATGTTCTACTTCTATGTTCTACTTCCTCAGGAGTTTGCGGAGGTTTGATAAGCTGGCAAATTTCTACAGAGGTGTGGTGGGAAGTTTGCTGACCAGCTGCATCATGGTCTCGTGTGGGAACACCAGTACCCCTGAGTGTAAAGCCCTCAAAAAGGTAGTGAACACAGTCCAGGATATCACAGGCAAAACCCTCCCCATTATATCTACAGGGAATGCTGTTGTCAGAGGGCAGCAGTAATCATCAAAGACCCACACCACCCACTCTGTTCTCGCTGCTGCCATCAGGAAAGAAGTATAGGTTCCACGAGACTCACACCACCATGTTCATTAACAGCTGCTACCCCTCCACCATCAGACTCCTCAACAACAAACTCAATCAGAGTCTCATTTAAGGACTCTTATTTGTGCACTTTATTGATTTTGTGTTCTCTCTATGCATAGTCAGTTTGTTTATATTTGTTAACTATTTACAGTTCTTTGTTTACATGTTTCTCTGTGTACAGTTTATTTTTGCACTACCAGTAAGTGGTAATTCTGCCTCACCCACAGGAAAAAGGAATCTCAGGGTTATAATGTGATGTCATGTGTGTACTCTGACAATAAATGTGAAATCTGAAATCTTTTCTTGATTCCAACATCTGCAGTTAACTCTTCCTTGAACAATAGATCTATCCTTTTATCCTGATGTTTTTACATTTGATTTTATATTTAAATTTAGACATACAGCACCTAACAGGCCCTTTGGCACATGAGCTCATGTAGTCCAATTACACCCAATTGACCAACAACCCCCGGTACATTTTGAATGGTAGGAGGAAATGTTAAGACAGTAATGCTTTGCAGAGGCCATATGATTTGGAATTGCATGGCATTGGATTGCATTCACAATGTACACATCCACCAAAATTGTTACTTGCTGCAGCCAAACAGGTACTTGTAAAGAAAAGCTATAACAGAAAAGTAATTAAATTAAATTAAAAATGTGTGATAAATACACAAAATTGATAATAAATATTCACAGTTATTCTTGTGCAAAAAAAATTGACTTGCAATAATGCAGTCAGACCTTTTGTGGTGTCGGAGCAGTCCCTGGTTAGTGTTACATGTGGATGTTCAAGAGCCTGATAGCTGTGGAAAAGAAAATATTCTTGAGCCTAGAGATGCTGGTCTTCAGGCTTCTGTATCTTCAGTCCGAAGGGAGCAGTAAGAACAGATTATGCCCAAGGTGCCAGAGGCCCTTTATTATATTGTCTGTTTCCTTGAGCATCACATAAATGTCTGCGATGGATGGGAGGTGAGAGTCTGGACTGGACTTAGCTAATGTTTTCTACCTTCTGCAGCCTTTTACATTCCTGTGCACTCGAATGACCGAACCAGGCTACGATGCAGCCAGTTGGTATACATTCCATCATACCCCTGTGATAGTACAGATTCTATCACCAATGTGTATATGTACATAAGTACAGATGGTAGTGCAGGATGACTGTGATTGGCTGCAAATGTAGCCACACCTACTGGCAGGTCTTAAAGGATTGCTCCTAGCCAGACCAGGTCATTCTGGACTGGTCGACCTACTTGTGAGATGCTCCACTCTTTTAGTTAATAAAAGCCTTGGTTTGGATCAACAAGTCTTTAGTTCTTTCGATGCACACTACAATCCCTTTAGACGTTTATAGAGTATCTGATGCAATGCCAAATCTCTTCAGGTTCCTGAGAAGGTAGAGGTGTTAGTGTGCCTTTTTGGTAGTTGTCTCAATGTGCTGACTCCAGGAAAGGTTTTATAAGTATGAACTCCCAGGAAATTTAAAATTCTGACTCTCTCCTAAAATCAACAATAAACTCCTTGGTCTTGGTGACTTTGGGAATAAGATTGTTGCTCTGGGACCACACAACCAGGTTCTTAATCTTCATCCTGTATTCTGACTCATCATGTCCAGTTAGTTGGACAACAGCAGTTGTTAGCAAATTTATAGACTGAGTTGGAGCTGAACTTAGCTAAGCAGTCATGGACGTGCAGAGAATAGAATAGGGTACCAAGCACACACCCTCGGGGTGCTTCTGTGTTGAAGGTCAGCAAGGAGGAGGCTATGTTGCTGATCTGCACTGATTGGGATCTGCCGATGAGGAAGTCGAGGATCCAGTTGCAGAGGGGAGAACAGAGTCCCAACTCCTTTAACTTGGTCATGAGCTTTGGTGGTACGATGATGTTGAAAGCTGAGGTACAGTTAATGAACAACAGTAAATGTTCCTGTAGTCTAGGTGATCTAACAGAGTGCAGTCACAATGTTCTACAATCTAAGCTTCAGGAGTACCTTGAAAGTGATAATAAGTTCATTGTCAGGTACATTTTAGAATATACTTATGCATTAAAATTCTTACTTGCTGCAGCTATGCAGCTACTATGTTTAAAAAAATAACAAGCGTAAAATTATACTAAAGTTAAATAAAAAGAGACAATAAACACAAAAATACATGGATAATAAAAATTCACAGCCAAGTGCAAAAAAAAAAAAACTTTGCAATAGTGCAGACAGTTTTCTGGTGTTCGAGCAGCCTATGATTAGTAGGAGAGCTGGCAATTCTTGGTGTTACCATCCTGATGGCACTGATAAGTGTGGAGATTCCGGGTCTGATCTTGTGTCTTTCAATGTCACATTAAAAGCTGTCAAGAGATTAGAATTTTTGTAAAGAATCTCAGTTTGATTTTGAGGGATTATGCTGGCCAATTGTGACAGAGAATCTGACAATAAACTCACAGAAGATGGTTCAAATTCCAGAGGTTGTAATGACCCACTTTGCTCTTGAACTCCTAACACTTGCATGGGAGGAATTTAAACTCTGAAATGCAACACCAAAAATACTATATCAGCGTAAAAACTTCTGAAATTGGTTGCCATTGGTTGAGAGACACAATTTATTCCCGGTGTACCCAGCCTGAGAGGAACGTTCTTGAAGGGAGCCTTATTTTACATGTGATTCAAAGTACAGGATAGGTAGGAATATTCGATTTAGCCACAATTTTTTTTTCAAGCCAGTCAGTTAACAATTAATACATACATAAAATACTGCAGATGCTGGAAATCTGAGCTATAAAAAAACTCGGCATTTCCCGAAAGAGAAACAAAATTAACATTTTATGTAAAAAGGCCTTTTAACAGAGCATGTTCTGATAGTGCAAAATGTTCATTGGTGATTGTATTAGAGTTAGTTAATGATTCTTCTATGCATGCAGAGACTAGTAAAACTAGTTCCAATGTAGGGTAATTAGTCACACTTCAGGAGATGTTTCTTTCTTCTTTGGCTTGGCTTCGCGGACGAAGATTTATGGAGGGGGTAAAAGTCCACGTCAGCTGCAGGCTCTTTTGTGGCTGACAAGTCCGATGCGGGACAGGCAGACACGGTTGCAGTGGTTGCAGGGGAAAATTGGTTGGTTGGGGTTGGGTGTTGGGTTTTTCCTCCTTTGCCTTTTGTCAGTGAGGTGGGCTCTGCAGTCTTCTTCAAAGGAGGTTGCTGCCCGCCGAACTGTGAGGCGCCAAGATGCACGGTTTGAGGCGTTATCAGCCCACTGACGGTGGTCAATGTGGCAGGCACCAAGAGATTTCTTTAGGCAGTCCTTGTACCTTTTCTTTGGTGCACCTGTCACGGTGGCCAGTGGAGAGCTTGCCATATAACACGATCTTGGGAAGGCGATGGTCCTCCATTCTGGAGACGTGACCCATCCAGCGCAGCTGGATCTTCAGGAGATGTATGCATATATTTAATGCCAGTGCTGAGGACTGACACACTTGAGCATTTTGGACATGACGTTGAACCACGTGCCTCCTCAAAAGAAATAAAATGTTCAGTGTTGGTGAATCAAAAAAGAGCTGTTCGCTTCATCACCTGATCAGTAGTTGTACCTCAGGTAACATTGCAAAAATTGATTATTTGCTCATTGTTTGTTGGTGAGGGCATTTGCTTTCACTGATGACAGTGTCCCCCACTTTAATACACTATCTATACTTCCAGTCTACACCATTGGATACTGTGGGACATTGTGAAAGCTGAAATTTAAATTGAATTTTGTTCTTTCTTTTATTCTCTGCATATTTATCTGGGTCATTGGCCCCATTCTCTCCAATCTCTTTCCTAAGATGCCTCATTTTCTCCTACTTTCATCATTAGTTTATGAAAAAAAAGCTCTCTAAGACTCATCTTCCCAATGGCCTTTTGGTCAATTCTCTTCATTTCTTCACTCTTAGCTTTTCAAAAGGAAATGCATATACTGCATATGAGGGTGAATCATGCTTAAAATGGCCTTGCTTCATCCTACACACTCACACCTCAGCTCATTATTAATCTCATGGTCACACTTACTGTGTGAGGCAAACTGCAGCTTCCATTCTACTGAACCTTGATCCTTTGGCCCTTCCAAGGTTATGGAACCTAATGTCTTGTCCCCAGCACAGCTGACATCTCTCTTGCAAGAAGTAAAATACGAAAGTTTGCAGACACTGTGACTGAAGTAAAAACACAATACTGGAGAAAATCATCAGGTGAAACAGTGTATTTTTTATAGCAAAGATAAAGATACACAACATTTCAGGCTTGAGCCTTTCATCAAAATATGGACAAAATTTAGGCTGGTGCCTAAGCAAAATTGTGGGAGGAGGAGTGACAGGGGAGGAGCACAGTCCCACAGGCAGAAGGTAATAGGTGGATAAGAGAAGAAGGGCACACCAGCAAACAAGGGGAGCATGGATGGCTCTGTGAATGTAGAGGGAAGGGTGTGGAGAGCTGGCAGAAAGAAGACAGAGGGATGGAGGAGAGAGAGGATGAATGGAGAATAGCCCAGCAGAAACTGGAGAAGTCGACATTAATGCCATCCAGCTGAAATGGAAAATTAGGTGGTCTTGATTTGAGAATACATGAGGCCATGGAAAGACATGTCACAGAATTGAAATAGTCGGCCACTGGGAGATGTCACTGATGTGGACAGAGCAATCTCCTTTGCAATCCATTCTGTCATATGAATCACTTACTGTGTTAAATATTGAGAAATATGTGAAAATTTAAAATATCAATATATTTAGTCAAAAAATAGTCTAAATTAAGAAGAACCATAAATATGAAGGAAAAAGTTATAAATGACTTAACTGGATCTTAACTTCTGAGATTCATTGTGTTCTTGATTAGCCAGGGCATCATAGATGGGCATTAAGTCTGGGCAGTGGGGCTGAGCAGAAAAATGGATCAGCTCATGGTTGAATGGCAGGGCAGGCTCGATGGGCTGAACAGCCTATTTCTGCTCCTATGTCTTATGGTCTTATTAAGTTCCACAATCTCTCTCAAATAATTGCGATACACTATTCATGGCTGGCTTAAACTTAAGGGGCCAGATGTGAAGATCCTGCTTCATGGCTCAGGTCAATTCAGAGGTCAAATGGACTTACTGTAAGAGATGATGTCAGAACAGGAGATTAGTGGCACTTGCGCCCTACATCCACCACATTTCCCTCTTGTACTTGGCACTGCGCAAACATTGAAAGTGAAGATGCACTCAATCACATAAGTCATCATCTACCCAATTCAGAATCTCACATCCTCTGAATGTCCCAAAAAAATGTTAAAGCCAATGAATACATTTGCTTTGAAATGTAGCATCTATTCCAATGGAGGAATAAATGTTTTAGCCTTTCATCCATTTAGTTCTTCCAAGGTTTTCTGAAATATTACCTCTGTTTTTCTCTCTCCACAGATGCTGCCTTAACTGATAGATACTAAGAATGTTTGTTGGTTATGCCTCAATGCAAATAGAGAGGTATCAAGAGTTACATGTAACAGCTGTTATTTAGGTTGAGATGAGTTTCGGGGGAGTGATAGCCAATTTGATGCAATTCACAGGCCAATAAACATGACATTTTATGTCAACAGTGAAATTGCAAGCTTGGTTATTGATACACAATCAATAATACCAAAAGGCTGGAGTTGCAGGACGACAGGCTTTTAATACCATAAGACTTGCACCTTGCTCCTGTTCTGGCCCGACCCCAGGACTTGGGAGGGAGGGAGGGACTTGGCTAACTGCCAACTCCCTCCATAACTGCCTTTATTAGGGGAGTCACCGAGGGAAGGTGTCCAGCCATACATATGAACTAAACATATATACAATGTCAGTAACCAAGTAACAGTATACAGTGGTGTACCACCACATTCTCCCCCTCTTTTAAAAGAAGAGTCCCAGCATGGGGAGGAAGTGGGGGTGGGTGGGGGAAGTCCAGTGTCCATCACAAGATAATCCAGTCTGGTGGTCTTCTGTTCCTTGTGGACTATTGTGGTGCCGACTGTGGCTCATCTGCTGGTTCCCATTCGGGAACCACTATGTTGACAGTTGGTGTACCTGGGGGAGGGAGTGGGCTGGGCAGTGCTGGAGTCAGGGTGAGATGGTGGAGATCAGCCGTGATGGTTGTAGCAACTGGTGCCTGGGTTGGGGTAAGGTGCCCAGGTGTGGGAGGTGGGTCTGGGTCAATGATGGTCTCGGGATCTCCTGTGCAGGCCTGGTCCCAGACAGAGACTGTGTCCTCATGTCTGTCTGGGTATGCCACATAGGTGTACTAGGGGTTGGTGTGGAGGAGGTGGACCTTCTCGACCAGTGGGTCAGTCTTATGGCCCCATACATGCCTCCTGAGCAGGACTGGCTCAGGGACGTCTGCCAGGATGGAAACGTTGTCCCCAACGCTGATTTCCTTGGGAAGGAAAAGAGTCTTTCATGAGGCGTGGCATCGGTGGTGGTACACAGGAGGGATTTGATTGCATGGAGGGTATCAGGGAGGACTTCCTTCCACTGGGAGATGAGTAGACCCCTGGAGTTTATTGCTAGGAGGACTGCCTTCCATACCTGAGCATTCTCCTGCTCCACCTGGCCATTCCCCAGGGGTTATAGCTTGTGGTTCTACTGGTGGCTACGCCCCACACCAACAGGTACTGTCATAGCTCGTTGCTCATAAAAGAGGGCCCCTGATTGCTGTGGTTGTAGCTCAGGTACCCGAATATGGCGAAGATGCTGCTTATGGCTGTGGTCATATTTAGGCAGGGGATGGCAAAGGGCAAATGGGAGAACTTATCAACAATGTTGAAGATGTACAGGTTCCGATTGGACAAGGGCAGGAGCCCCTTGAAATCCATGTTCAGGCACTTGAAGGGTCGAGTAGCCTTGTTCAGATGTGACTTGTCGGTCCTGTAGAAATGTAGTTTGATTTTGGCAGAATTCTGGCAGTTTCTAGTCAGGATCCAGACATCATCGATGGAGTAAGGGATGTTTTTTGTTTGTATTTGTTATTGATTTTTCAGTCTTGACATATTGTTGAAATTTAATATATACTATTGTAATTGATATGAAAAGATGGTAGCACTGTCAGAACTGCTGTGATGGCAGCACTCCCGTTGGAGTGGACCTGGGAGAGCGGGGAGTGATGACACAGTGCTGCTCTGCAGGGTCCTACTTCAGAGTCCTAATGCCAGTGGCTCCATATAAGATTTAAACAGCTGTTTGTCATACCCACACTCCTGTTCGGCTCCGAATCATGGGTCCTCTACCGGCATCACCTACGGCTCCTAGAACGCTTCCACCAGCGTTGTCTCCGCTCCATCCTCAACATCCATTGGAGCGCTTTCATCCCTAACGTCGAAGTACTCGAGATGGCAGAGGTCGACAGCATCGAGTCCACGCTGCTGAAGATCCAGCTGCGCTGGGTGGGTCACGTCTCCAGAATGGAGGACCATCGCCTTCCCAAGATCGTGTTATATGGCGAGCTCTCCACTGGCCACCGTGACAGAGGTGCACCAAAGAAAAAGTACAAGGACTGCCTAAAGAAATCTCTTGGTGCCTGCCACATTGACCACCGCCAGTGGGCTGATATCGCCTCAAACCGTGCATTTTAGCGCCTCACAGTTCGGCGGGCAGCAACCTCCTTTGAAGAAGACCGCAGAGCCCACCTCACTGACAAAAGGCAAAGGAGGAAAACCCAACACCCAACCCCAACCAACCAATTTTCCCCTGCAACCGCTGCAACCGTGTCTGCCTGTCCCTCATCGGACTTGTCAGCCACAAACGAGCCTGCAGCTGACGTGGACTTTTACCCCTTCCATAAATCTTCGTCCGCGAAGCCAAGCCAAAGAAAGGACCCAATATCGATATGCCTGCTCTGGGCAGCATTCCATGAGGGGTTGCAGACTCTGTGTGAGCAGTAGACTGGCATAGGACACAAGAATGTGGAGAGCGCCCCCTGTTGAGAAGGAGAAACACAGGAGACAACCCAACAGGACAATGTCCACAGCAATGGACCAGTGAGGGAGTCAGTGGCTGATGGACTCTCACGGGCTGTGGACTATTAGTGACTTGTGGTTGAAAGACCCACACAGGCTGTGGGCTGCCGGAGACTGGCTCATGGAAACCAGGTATTAGAACTGGGATTTGAGGGAAAGATTTCCTAAAAGGCTTTGAAGGGCCTCTGATCTTATTGGATGTTTGGATCTGGAGCTTGGGTTGCCGATGGTTTGAGTGGGCATAGCTGGAGAGAAATCCAACTCTGAAGTGACTCACTTTTTTCTCTCTTTCACCGATCATTAAGAGTGCCAGACATGCTCATAGTGACTCTTTGATTTCCTTACAAAAGTTAAAGTATGTCATGTAAATTACATTTTTAATATAGTACTATGTGACAATAAAATGAAGCTTTGAACCTTTATCATGCATTTAAGAAATTGGTACATTTGTTGGTACCTCTGGTATCTGACACTTATGAGGATTGGTAGATGCTCTATAAGTGTACTTTCTGATTGCTTGAGACTTACTCTTGAAGCACCTTTGCATTCATTATGGACTGTAAGTGGAAAAGTCTGAAGGATACTTATTCCTTTTAAGAATAAGGGAGATGGAAGCATCATAAATGGTTTGCTGCATCTTTCCACTAATTGAAGATTGAGCAAAGACTGAGTCCAAATAAGGAATCTGCAAGGGAGAAAAAGATTGATAGAACTTCGCTGGGAATCCATTTGGACCAAGACTTTTTGCTGAGAGATAGGCTGTTTTCACTGAAATCTGTTTCCTGAATAAACTGAAAGGATTGTTAGTTTACCTAAAAAGTTCCACATTGATGTTCGACCTTGAGTAAAATCAGAACTGTATAGTTTAGAATAAAATTGAAAAAGATGATCATTTATTTCAACATGATCACTAGTGCTCTACGGATCTCGGCAATAAGCTGTTTAGACATCTGGTTTTTAATTTGGCTAGTTAATATTGCACATAATATTTAGATTTAATCTTGAGGTGTTGGATTTGTATAGGATAAGTAAGAAGGGGGTTCATCATAATGAATACCAAAGTGCTTCAAGATGGATTGACCTAGATATTAACTCTACTAAAAGGCATTCTCTCCTTTTGGTACTTGGAGCACCCTTGCCTTTTTTTTGGCTTCCAAGTTAACTGATAATTTGATAGTCAGACACACTTTGAGAATTTGGTTTCAATTTAGAAAACATTTTGGTTACCATAGGTTTTTATTGATTAGCCCTATTTTTAAAAAATCTTTGGTCCAAGATATCAGTTATACTCAAAGGCTAAGCTTGGATATCCAATCTTTTCTAGATCTGTATATTGACTAAAAATTTGCTTCTTTTGAACAATTATCTGTTAAATTTAAAATATCTAAACATCACTTATTTTGTTATTTACAGATTAGGAACTTCTTAAGTTCTTTAACGTTAAAGCTTCCCCAGGATTTAGGTCTCAATCTTATTTGGGAAGAATATAATTTTAAACCTAACTATTAAGAATTGCTTTCTGCCCTTTATGAATTACTTTTAAGATCTTGGGATAGTTTCCTGGGTGGTATTAAGAAAACATGGGAACAAGAATTTCAACAATCATTCTCTGAAACTACATGGGATTCTACTTTGAAACTCATCTTCTCTTTGTGCTGGACATTTATTCATTCAATTTAAAGTAGTCCATCAGATACACTTTTCCAAGGTTCAGTTAGCTAAAATATATCTTAATATCTCATCTGAATGTGATAAATGTATAACTGAGAAAAGTACTTTGTATCGTATGTTTTGACTATGGGCTTCTCTCTTTAATTTCTTATAGGGGTTTTTCACACTTTATCGTTAGTTCTTAATATTAGCCCTTTCATTGCTATCTTTGGAGTGAGTGGGCCAATGGATTTAATATTGGCTTTTTTCATTATCCCATGTAGTGGCTTTTGCTTCCCTCATTGCTAGAAGGGCCATTTTGCTGAGCTGGAAAGATTCTGTCCCTCCCACTCATACACAGTGGTTGTCAGATGTGTTGGCATGTCTGTCTCTAGAAAAAAAAAATAGGTGTTCTACTATAGCAATGGATCTTAACTTTCTTTCTCTTTGGGTTCCTTTTCTCAATTACTTTCAAAGCTTGAAGATTAATTATTTTTGAAATTTTTGTTTTCTTGACCCCATAGTTATTATTATCAGTAATGGACTCCTTAAATTGCCCAGCAGCCCTCATAGGGTGGGGTCTGATTCTGAGTTTATGAATGCCCTGTATATGTGTTTTTTTCTATTTAATAATATGGGTTCATATATACCTTGTTCATTGCTATTTGATACTTGTAATTTGATATTAACTTACTTTATTATTATTACCATATGTATCTATGTATTTTGTATCTATGAGTTCCAAAATATTGTATCTATGAATTCCAGATACCAGAATTTTTATTGTACTTATGTATATGACAATGAACTCTCTTCATCCAAGCAAATACTTGGTTTTATTTGGGTTGGAGCCTGGTACCCTTCTGAAATCTTCCCAAAGCACCTTTAGAAGTGTTGGTCTTTGTGAGTAGCTATCGTTCCTGCGTTCACCAAGTTACTTCTTTCAGTGTGGCAGTGATTCTGGGTACGGGAGGAGAAAACTGGCATCTGTGCGTCCCTGCAGCATGTACTGTTTATGCTATCCACCTTGTACCATAGATAGGCTAGATTTCATGTCATGGTTGTGTGAGTCGACTTTATCCATGGGGGTACGGATCCACACAAAGACCAATAGGAGTTTAACAGTCAATATTTTTTCAAACACACACTTCTTGAACTCGATTTGCAGAACAGCCCACATAAACTTTACAGTATTTAATTTAAAGCTGCTGTTTTGACAAGCAACCAAATGCTAAAGATAGTATCTCTGCATTCATCAATAAGACTAATCAGTGTGTCAGAGATTGGGAAATTGATACCTGGTGCTAAGTGAAAGACCGCAAGCATAATGTGCAAAGTGTATGGCTTTGATTATGCTTTACAGAATGACAAATAAGATGATTAAGAGCCAGTGAATATTTAAGTATGTGCCCTAACATAGAATTAGTCCATTATCACCTGGGTTCACTTTAACTCACTCAACTGCACAAACAAATTGTTATGAGCAAAGTAGTTTTAATGAAGAGGTGTTTTGTTACCTAAAATTGAAAAAGTTGCATTCCTACATTGTCATAAATACATAAAATTTTTAAATTTTTGTTTGCCAAAATAATGCTCAAAGAGTTATAACTAGTCCGGCTTTCCCACCAATAAGAGAAGGAGAAGCAGAAGAGAAGCCCTTCTGAGACACAGAGTGTCTGTGGATTCACCTCCTGGACTCCCATTGCCTTTGCAGCTGGCCAACTGGGCTGCGCTGCCCAGTCCAGTGGTGAACCCCAGCTCCCATTTCTGAACCTGCAATGTGATCAGGAAGCTGCTAACACCCGAGCCTCCCTCAGGATGTGCACATCTGTGTTAATTGAGCAGTTGGGATCCAATATCAATTTCCAAATCTATGACACATTGGTTAAATCTTATTACTCTATGTGTAGATAACATCAGCACCACCATGTCCTTTGTGAATCAAATATTAAGCTGTTTGGTAGACATCTCATTCATCCAGGGAGCTGAGTATCTGTTCTTTTAAAGCATCTGCAGTCTGTTCATCTTGACCAATGTTTCTCTGTTGCAGGCAGCCCAATGAGTGGCTCTCTTCAAGTTAGTAAAGACTTTGTTTGGAAGGTTTTGTGGCCTCAGCTTGCTGCTATAGATATGGATCAGGTGGATTTTAATCTAGTTTAGAAGTGTGATTAAGGGGTTAAACACAAATACCAACTGGTAGGTACCTGAAATTGAAATTCAAAGCATGTTTCTCCTTTTATGGGAGCATATTTAAGAATGTCCTGTCTGGCTACATCACTGTGTGGTATGGTAGTTGTAAAGCATCAGACTATGAAGAGGATCATGAAAACAGCAGAGAGCATCACTGGGGTCTCCTTTTTCTATATAGACAACATTTACTGGGAGCACTGTCTAAATAGTTCTCAAGGAATCACAGAAGACCCATTCAAACCACTGCACAGTTTCTTCAACTCACTTTCAACAAGAAGCAGGCACAGGAGCATCAAAATCAGGTCTGCCAGGCTGGGGAATAGTTTCTTCCCGCAGACCATGAGAATCCAAATATTTATATAATGCATGTGATTATTATGGGTAATGGAGGCAGGTACAATCCGATCTTTTAAGAGACTATTAGATAGGCATATGGAACAGAGAAAAATTGAAGGTTTTGCAGTTGGGAAATTCTCAGCAGTTGGTAGAGTAGGTTATGTCAGGACAATACTGTGGGCCAAAGAGTCTGTACTGTGCTGTAAATTTCTTTGCTCTTTATTCTATATATTTTGTACAGTGAATTGTGTGTTTTTATGCATGCATCATGGTCTGGAGAGAAGCAGTTTAATCAGGTTGTATAGGTACAATCAGATGATAATAAACTTGAACTTGAACCTGTAGATACAGAAACAGAGTTAATACTGCAGGCTGAAGTTATGAATGGGTTCCAGCATTTTTTTCTTTTGATTCATAGGTTAATTTCTTCCATAAGTCAAACGAGCATGAAACCTTCCTCACAGTTTAAGTATTGTTGAGAACATAGTAATTTTTAACAAGATCTTCATATTAAGTATGAAATTTGTTCCAATTTTCAATCCAAGGATGTTGGAATTTCTTCAGAAATATATTACAAACTCATTTTGTATTTATTAACATTTCTTGGTTGATATTTCCATGTCATGACCCTATAACTTTAATCTGCTGTGGTTTTGATCTGTGAATATGGAGCAGTCTATAAATAGGATTAGGATTCAAGCTCTGCATTTGGATTTAGACACAAGAAGTTTAATTACGAGAGAAGCGGGTATGAGAAAATTCTGTGGTGCAAAGTCTTGTCCTGTATCTCTGAACCCTGAGTTTAGAGCTTGACTTAAAATAGCTCTCCTAGAAATAAAAACCACGCAAGATATATTGAACACAAGAAGTAGGCGCAGAAGTCGGCCCATTGAACCTGCTCCATCATTCAATCACTGACCTGGCCATGGACTCTGCTCCACCTACCTGCCTCTTCTCCTTACCCCTTAACTCCCGCACTATCAAAAAATCTTATTGTGTCATAAATTTATTTACTGAGGCTGCCTCTACTGCTTTCTTGTGTAGAGAATTCCACATTCTGAGAAAATAAGTTATTTTTTTATCTCTGGCCTAAATCTTTTCCCCGGAAACTTGAACCTGCATCCCCTAGTTCTAGCCTCACCTGCCAGTGGAACAATCTTCCCTGTCTGTCACTTTAATAATTTTGTATGTTTCTATAAGATCCTTTTTCATTCTTCTGAATTTCAGCAGGGCTCAATCTCTCCACACAGGCTAACCCCCCTCATCTCAGGAATCAATCTGGTGAACCTTCACCACTTGTCCTCCAAAACCAGTGCATCCTTTCTCAAGTAATGAGAATGTAACAATGCCGTTGTCTATTTTGCACTGTCCTACAAAGTAAATTCCTGTAGCTTAGCCTTGCATATCAAGGGCAAGGTTTATTTTGGTTTAGAATGCAGAAAGTTTAAAGGCAAGTCCAATTTGATTTTTAACTGAAGTTGGGAAACATTTCCAGTTTCAAAGGATCTGGGTAACGTGTTAATTTTAAATCGGAGATCCTTTGTTGAAGAAAAGATGTAAGGGATTTTGAATCAGGCTATATATAAGTCAGCTGTGATCTCGGAAAGGGTCATGTTTGGATGCATCTTATTCACAGTCATTTGAACAATGTAATTCAGAACTCATCTGATTATTTTGGGAGGTCTTTTCAATCAATATGGCACAGTCTTAGGACAATACATTAGCAATTTCTTTACTAACAAAAACAGAAAATGCTGGAAAATTTCAGACAAGAAGTTTTTTTTTACACTAAGGTAACTGTGAACTTTTATCATTCATTTATTTTTGCATACATTGTCTCTTTGTAATATAATTAAGTACACTAATATAATTGTTTTTTTTGTAGTTTTTTTTCCACTAAGTGCCTGTTCAGCTGCATCAAGTATGAATTTCAGTGTATTATGTGTATGACAACAAACAAATTATCAATATAATCTGATGAAAAAGCAACAGAAAAGGTATCTGATCTGCACCCTTTGTCAGAACTGAGAAAATAGTCTGAGAAGTTCAAGAAACAAATCTCAGGAACAGGTTGTTTCTTTCCTTACTAGTTCTGTTCAAGTGTCTCCCAAGCCTGTTTCTCTTTCCACAGATGCTATCTGTAGTGATATGATTGTGTGTACAGGCTGGCCCGCCCTCCTGATGACATCCTCTCCTAGACTCCTCCCATATGACCCAGGCCATAAAGGTCGAGAACCCTCTTCTCATTTTCCCTAGCCTTGACCCGGGCCAGCAGTCTCTTGTATAATAAAGCCTATTGTTCCCCTCAGTCTTTGTCTCCGTGATTATTGGGGCAACTGGTAACGCCCAACACTATCTAATCATCTGAGCATTTTTGGTTTTCCTTTCTGATTTCCAGCATCGGAAGTTCACTTCGAGTTTTTGACAGCATTTACTAGTTGCACATGGAGAGCGAACACTGGGGAAAGGGTGAAGCTGCAGATAAACATTTCAGCTATGAACCTTAGCTTCCTGGAAATAAATTCAGATATTTGTAAGATTTTGTAAATGATGGGAGGTGACAGGTGGAATGCTGAACAAAATACACCCTGATAGGAGGAAGAAAGATGTAGGGAATCGGGAGCTGGAGGAAGAAAGGTATAGGTGAAGGGCAGGTTGAGAGGAAAAAGGAAAGGAGAAGGAGGAATGGGGTCAGAGAAGTAAGGAAAGAATGAGGGTGTTGTTTCTGAGAAAATAAGGGAGGAGGGATTCACCAGAAAATGGAGAAATTGATGTTAATGTCATCTGGTTGGAAATGCCAAGATCTAATATGATGTTGTTCCTCCTATTTTTCAATGGATTTGGGAGGAAAAATGGATATTCTCCCAAAATCTGCTATGTTCATGTTGCATGTGTGCGGGATAACAGCATAGGTTGTAATTTGCAAGTTCTGCCATGATGTTGAGGTCATACTCATTTGAAGAATGAAAACATCAATTCAAGGTTCTTGGGAATCCTTGGGAAGCAGTAAAGTAAACATTATATTTAGGTGCAGGTAAGTACATGATCGTAATATAAAGCAAATTTCACTGCTGCAATTTAATATGTGTGAAGGTGTAGGGACCTATAAGAATTTGTTCCATATTATCCAAACCCTTGAATTTTATGATGGAGTTAATCCAGAATTTACAGAGTTGGATACGAGAATTCCAGGTTTAAAAATACAACATGTTGTGACTGTTCAAGTAAAGCCTTTAACCCCTTTTATGACTTGATCACATCAATGATAATCTTGCTCTTATCGAAAGGCTCACAGCTCAGACACGTTTATGAATAACATCTGCATACCACTCAAGGAAGTTTGGTTCAGGAGATGGTTTTTGAGCCTCACATTGACCAGAATCATGTGCCATTTTAAATATTTTAACATTAACGGAATGTAGCCAGCAGATACACTTGGTAGTGAAGAAGGCGTTTGGCCGGCTTGCCTTCATCAGCCAAAGCAATGAGTACAAGGCCGGATATGTTGTGCAAGGGATTAGTGAGGCTGCAGTTTGCTCACTCAGCTGCAGGAAGGATATAGGCTGGAAAGGGTACAGCAAAGACTCTCAATAATGTGGCTTCAATTTTAAGGAGAGACCAGATAGGCTGGACTTTTCTCCCTGTAGCGGAGGAGGCTGAGGTAAACCTTAGGGGTTTATAACCTCCTGAGGGGTACAGATAAATAGTAACAGGCTTTTGTTTCCCTAGTGGAGTTGAATCCGGAACTAGAGTGTGTAGATAAAAGGTGACATAGGAAAGATTTAAAAGCATCCTAAGGTGTAGAGCAAGTTGGGAGCAAAGAGGTAGAAGCAAGAACATTGTAAAGTACAAATACATTTGAACAGGTATATAGATAGGAGGGATATGGGCTGAAAACAAGCAAATGGGACTAGTTAGGTCTCCATGGATGAGATGGGCCGAAGGGTCTGTTTTCTTGCTGTATAACCCTATGATTTTGGAAATCTGGCAAAGCCATGAATTCAAATATTAAAGGCAAATTTAATATTAAGCTGAAGAAAACCCTGCATGACCCATTCATCTTTGAGCTGTTTCAACTTTCACTTTAAACAAGCAGCAAGACCCCAGACAGGGTGGTAATCTGCTATTGATTACTAACTGATAGGTTTCATTAAGATCATTTCCCGCTGAACTACATTGTCAGTTATCCATCCAACACAAACCCAAATGCAACAAGCTGGGACACCATGATCAGTGTGAGATTTGCCCCAATTTTGATCCTTCACAAAAGGTTAAGGTATTGGTTCACAGGTAGTGGCCACCCTCCAATAGCTTGTCTAATTCCACAGTGTCACATCAGAACATCAGGAGTAGGAGCAGCCATCTGACCTGTCAAGCCTGCTCTACCATTCATTAACATCATAGCTGATCTGGCCATGGACTCAGCTCCACCTATCTGCCTTTTCCCCATTACTGTTCATTTTTCCCACTTTTAAAGAATTTATCCATGCCTTGAATATATTTAATGAGGCAGTCCCAACTGATTCTTTAGGCATAGAATTCACCAGATTCATCACTCTCTGGGAGAAGCAGTTCTTCCTCATCTCTATCTTAAATCTAATCCCCTAAATCTTGGGGCTATGTCCCCAAGATCTAGTCTCACCTACCAATGGAAACCATCTCTCTGATTTTATTATATCAGGTCCTTTTATAATTTTATATAGCTCTACAATATTCCCCCTCATTCTTCTAAACTTCAATGAGGATAAATTCTCTTAGAAAGGTCACACAATCATTCTGACTTGGGAAATGTGTTTGGGGATTGTCCTCAGTGGTTTAACTATACCTCCTTATCCTCCTTTGCTCTAGGTACAAAAATTAGTTGCAGGAGCTTTAATCTTCCCAACAATTTATCATCGATGTCAAAACACACTTCAGAAGGAAGTCATGGGAACATGACCCAGTCCCCATTGAGGGCTCAGTAGTGGAGAGGATCAAGAACTTCAAATTCCTGGGTGACAACATCTCCGAGGATCTGTTCTGGAACCTCAATGTTGATGTAATCACAAAAAAGGTTCACCAGCACCTATTCTTTGCGAGGTGCCTGAGGAGATTCGGTATCTCACTGAAAACTCTTGAAAAATTCTACAGGTTGTCAGTGGAGAGCAGTCTGGCTGGTTGCATCACTGCCTGGTATAGAAGTGCCAACTCTCAGGACAAGAATAAACTCCAGAGGTTTGTTAACTCAGCCTGTAACATTACAGGCACCAAACTTCACTCCATTGAAGACATCTACATGAAGCAGTGTCTTGATTTAACCAAAGATCCTTGTGTAAGTATTACCATCTGCTGATGAGTGTCTATAGGTTCATTTTCATTACATCTCTGTTCAATAACATCACCATGAAAATTATTCCTTGCATATTAAGTCGTCACCATTTAGAATAAATTGCATGCATAAATGAGGTTGGATTCATTTTATGTTCTCATGGAGACAAACAGAATAGAAACAGGATTTTAGTCCACTGAGTCCATGACAACCTTCAAACATTTACTCACACCAATCCTTCAAGAAAATTCTACTGCACCCATACACATTTGAGTGCAATTCATAATGACAGATCACTTAGCAATCCACAAGTCCTTGGGATGTGGGAGGAAACAGAATGTAGTGTGGATTGTGGAGGATCATCAGACCTCACTGTCTGGAAACTGGTGGAAGTGTAGATTGTGCAGGGTATCATGGCCTCTCTGTCTGGAAGCTGGAGAGAATGTGGATTTCAGATGTTTGTGTGACCTCTCTGGTTAGAGCCTAGTCAGAAGTCAACTCACCTGCCAATCAAGGGTTAGATCTACCTGTGAGGCTAATGCCTAATTGGCCCTGGCAGCTGATGTGTGATTGGTCCTTCAGATGCCTATCAATAGTTAGATCTTCCCATAGGTGAGGCTGATGCACAATTGGTCCTTGAAGGTCACGAGGATGAGTCATGCATTGAAAAAGCTGAGCATATGCAGTCTCTCTCTCTCTCTCTCTCTCTCTCTCTCTCCATGGAGACCATCAATGAACATGGGCAGGGCATGGGCAGTTCTGGAGGGTCGAATGTAATGGCCTCATTCCGGATCCTGAGCCATGGGTGATGCTGGAGACCAGTTTATTTGATATACCATACCTATTAGTTGTAATTAATTTTGTTTGTTAGCGTGCTGAGCCTGCCAGAGATTGAGAGAGTTGGTGGGTTCTGTGTATTTCACCCTCGCATTCCCAATTGGGAGTTGAGAATGTTTAGCAGTGATTTATTCACACCCGACGTGTAGTTATTTGTGTATTATTGCTGTGTATGTGTTTATTAGTTGTGACCATTGTTGAACTCCAGGCTGCGAGGCACGGGTAGCTCTGGGCGTGGGGGGGCTGACTGCAATGGGCCCATCCTGTATCCTGAGCAGTGGCCACAATGGATATCAGGCTTATGTGAATGTTTAGTTGCGCAGTATCCCATGCCTGCGGGTGGTGAGTCCTGAAGAAGTGAAACACTCATTTTTCAGTATACTGTGTCTGTGTGCTATGTATGTTAGTCTGTCAATGTATGCCCTTTTTGTGAATTCCACTGTGTGTAAATAAAGACCACGATTTGTTCATAACATGACTAACATTGATTGTCTTTGAACCCATAGGACCTATTCCTAAATACAACACAGGAGTACCTGGGAGAAACCTGCACTCCTCTGCGGGTCCTACTGCCTGGCCATAATGTCGATAGCCACTTACAGGCTTTAAATAACCTGTTAAAGAGGTCATTGTCAAAATTGTCATTTTTTAAACACCTTGAAATTACTAAGGTCTGTGCCCAAGATAGCAAAGCCCATGCTTAGCAGCAAACCACGGGAGGATGCTGATGCTGGACCAGTTCAGGGAACCATATGGGGGAGAACACCCCCCCTTGCTCCACCTTCTGAGATGGAGAAACTTGGGAGGTGTCTCCACAGGGAGGGTGACCATAGAAGAAGGCCAGTGAGAGGCTCAGCGGCTGCGGGCTGCTAGAGAGTGAAGGACCTACACAGAATGGGTGCTGATGGAGACTGAAGGCCCCACACAGATGGCTAGAGACTGAAGGGCCCACACAGGCTGGGGGCTGATGAAGACAGAGGCTGTGGTTTGCTGGAGATGGACTCTTGGGAACCAAGCATTTTTGGGATTGAGATTCATGAGGATGTCAATGGTAAGAATGGCTCCAGAAGGGCCTCAGGCACTGACAGCTTCCTGATCATATTGGAAGTTCAGAACTGAGTGTTTGGATTTATTGCAGGAGGTCATGCAGCTGCAGAGACTGCAGGAACACAGGAAGAGAATCCACGGACTCTCGGTGTCTCAGCAGGGACTCTCTCTTGCTTCTCTTTCTTTGATTGGTCATGTCCCTAGGCTAGAGGCACCTCTATGAGCTTTAACAATGGGCAAAATTTGACAAACTGTGGTGTATTATTTTGTGTATTTTGTACCTGACAATAAAGCCAATCCTCTGGATTCTTTTTGATAAAGGTATCCAACTAGTGCTGTTGGGCAGAGTTTCAGGATTTAGAGGCAGTAAGGATGAAGAAGAGATCATTTATATCCATGGCAGATGGTGATGCACTCACTCACCTGATGCCTTTGTTCTTGGAGTTCCAGACTGCAGGCTTGGAAGATGCTATTGGGCGTTTGGGTAAGTTACTGCAGCACATCTTTTTGATGGTACACATTGTGCCACTGTTCACAGGCAATTAAGTCAAGTCAAGTGGACAATGAGAATTATTGGTGCCATACTCATCCAGCCAGTTGAAGTGAATTTCAAAATAATTCTGATGCATGAGATGATGAGAGCTTTATTGTCATATACATAAGTAGTACAATGTACAGATGCACCAAAATTCTCACTTGCTTCAGTCAAACAAATGCATTAGATACACCAACTACTATGGTACAAATTCAATGACTGCAATATGCAAAAAAAAGATATAATAAAGTAAAAAGAATAGATAAATAGATGTTCTCAGTTGCAGCTGGAGTTGGTGCAAGAGTAGTTTATGGTTAGGACTAGGGTAGTATGCGAAAGTTCAGGAGCCTTGTAGCAGTTGGAGAAAAAAAAACTATTCGAACTGGGAGATGTTGGTTTTATGGCTTCTGCAGCTTCTGCCCGAGGGTAACTGTGGGAAAAGGTTGTGACCAGGGTGATGGGGGTCCTTTATCATCTTGGCTGCCTTCTTGAGGCAGTGCCTCCCATAGATGTCTGTAATGGATGGGAGGTCTGTGCCCACTTGATTTACTACTTTCTGTACCTTTCAGCATGCCTAAATTTCCAAACCACGCTGTGATGCAACCAGTCAATATACTTTCCACAGTGCACCCGTGGAAGCTTGAATTAATATTCATCCACATGCCAAAGAGACTTTTTAGAAACCTAAATGTGCTGAATCCAGAAGTCTTCTGAAATGTGCACTTCCAGACATAACCCTCTCCAAATGCCTTATACACGGTGGAAAGAAGCTATTATTAAGGACATGATAAGAGAACATGTAAAAAATTCAATGTAATCAAGCAAATTGATGTGGATTTGTGAAAGAGAAATCATGTTTAATTGGTTTAATTGAAGAACAACATGATCTGTGGCTGTATGGACTAACTTGTGATTTATAATCCTTGCATTTCCAAAAGGCATTGAAGTTATGGTGTGTGAGGTATCAGTGATGACGGATTAGTGATGGGTACCAGGAAGCAGATATTGTGTAGAAGGGATCTTTTTCCTAATTGGAAAGTAGCAACAAATGGTGTGCCTTAGTGATTGATGCTGGAACCTTAACTTTTTATCAATGACTTGGATGGAGGGGCACCGAAGGCTGCTAAATTTATATAATGATGCAAAAATAGCTCAGGAACTAAATGTGTGGGCAAAGATCTGGCAACTATAGTGTGGGAAAATTAGGAATAATCCATTTTGGCAAAAAAAAGCTTTTATCTACATGATGAGAGAGCTCTGAGATGCTGAAGGATATGGATGATTAGTAATTAGGTTAGCCAACAGGATATTATTGATTGTTTCCAGGAGAATTGAAAACAAACAGGCTTGTACACTATTGGAAACTGCCAAGCAGCACCTGGAATATTGCATGCAGTATGGTCTCTTCATTTAAGACAGGATGGTAATGTGTTGAAAGCATTTCACAGATGCTTTAGCAGATTGTACCTGAACAGGGTGGACTTTTATCTCCTCATACTTCAAAACGATTCAGGTGTCATGATTAAAATGGAAGAACCTGAAGGGGTCCTCACAAGTTGGATGTGGAGACATTACTTTTTATAATGGTAGAATCCAAAGTTTAGGGCTATTGTTTAAAATGAGGGGTGGTCTATTGGAGACAGAGATGAGGTGAATCTTTTTTCTCTCAGATGCATATGAGACCAGAGCAGAATTAGGCTATTTGGCCCATCAGGTCTGTTCTGCCATTCAAATTATGGCTGATTTCTTTCAACCTCACTCTCCTGCCTTCTTCCCAATAACATTTGACATCCCTGCTATTCTAGAATCTATCAATCTTTGTTTCATATATACAGTACATAATTACTTGGCCTCCACAGCCATTTCTGGCTACAAATTCCAAAGTCACCTCTGTCTGAATGAAGAAATTTCTCCTCATCTCTGTTCTAAAAGGACATCCTTTTATTTTGAGGTTCTGCCCTCTGGTTCTAGACTCTCCCAATACTAGAAACATCATATCAATGTCTATTCTATGTATGATATGTTTTGATGAGATTCCCTCCATCATCCTTCTAAACCCAGAGCCATGTAATGATCCTCAAATCTTAAATTTCTCATCCCAGGGTCATTCTTGTAACCTCCTCTGGACCCTCTCCAATGCCAGCATATCCTTCCTTAGATATGGAGCCAAAAACATCATACATTACTCCAAATATGGTCTGACCAACACCTTTGAACTACATCTTTCCTTTATATTCTAGTCCTCTCAAAACAAATGCTAACATTTCATTTAAAAACACAAAGCTGGAGAAACTCAGCATGTCAAAACAGTGTACTTTATATAGCCAAGATAAGGATACATAACCAAGGTTTCAGGCTTGAGCCCTTCATCAAGGTATTCTGAGTGAGTACATGGTCATAGAGCTTGAGAGCATCAAGGATTACCGATGGGGACCAGCAAGAGAGAATCCCACTGAACACTGGGGTAATTTTACTTCACTTTTGTGTTTAATTTCTAATACTGCATTTGTCTTCCCGTGGACTGACTCAACCTGCAAGTAAATCTTTTGGAGTCATGCACTTTGGACCTCTCTTCCTGAAAGGTGGAAGAGATGAGAAATATAGAGAGATTTAGAGTGTGATATAGAACAAGAGAGAGAGAGAATATTGTGAAAGACAGGGAGAGAGAGAGAGAGAGAGAGAGAGGGAAATTGCTCTTTTGGGAACACTCTGGAGCAGCTTTTAGGTATGCTTCACTATTTTAAAAGTGCTTTATAATTGTAAACATGAGGCAGTGACTGAGCAGTATGTCCTTTCGATTACATCTAGTTTACATGTGGCTGTGGGAAGACAGGCCCAAGTACCATACTAAGGCCCAACATTTTCACATTTTATTGGTCTGTCTAAACTGCCTCCACAAACTTGCACAGACCTGTAGAATAGGAAGCTTATTTTCTGTTGCTTTGCAGGACACTGGTGCTGAGAAAGGAGAGAGGGAGATTGCTTTGTCTGACCTGTTTTGGGAGCAGGGAGCTATAGCTGCAAGCACATTTTCTGCACTGCAAAGGATTTGCCTTGCGGAGACGGTGTTTATTTTAGTTTCAATTTGCACAAAGCCACAGTGCTGACAGTAGTGGCTTAGAAAAGCGATCTGGTATTTTTCTTTTCTTGAGATGGAGGTTTAGAGAGGGACAAAAACTGAAAGAAACAGAAGCAAGGCATTGTGGCCAATACATGGATCATCCAGACGCAAAGAGGAGAAGCTAATCATGAAGCAAGAACAAGAACCTCCATTTAGCAGAAACCAACTGGACAATTATTCAAAGCTGTTAGACTTTTTAAATTCAGGTTGGCCAATTTTATGCAAATACCTGCTTTGTGGTATGACTGTCATCCATAACATCAAAAGGAGATGCCAGTGTTTATGTCAAGCATTCAACAGTCAGAACTAATCCAGCAATCTTGGTTGCATAATATTCTAAAAATGATGTCTTTTCCTCGAGGGTCCGGTGAAGAAAGACACACACCTTGCAATGCTGGTCTGAGGATAGGGATGAGTTGCTTTGAGATGGTCAACTGATCCATCTTCAAGAACTCAGCAGACAACTGTGGAGGATACTGTGTGCCTAAGGAAACAATTCAAGTCTTTCCCAAATGGAAGTCATGGATCAATCCAATGATCCATTCCCTATTGAACTCCAGGTCTGAGGTGACATATCAAACCTGTACAAGACAACAAGATATGATCTCGATTGGGGGAGATTTGAATGTGGTGTTGGAGCCTTTATTGGATAAGTACTCAAGAGTAATTAAGAAGTCTAAGATGGCAATCCAAGTGATTAATATGATGGCAGATTTGAATTTAATTGATATTTGGCGAAGAGTTAATCCTACAGAGAAAGATTTTTCTTTTTATTCCTCGCGACATAATTCTTTTTCTAAAATTGATTATTTTTTAATATCAGCACATTTGCAGGATAGGGTTACATCTGTGGAGTATAAGGCTAGATTGATTTCGGATCATTCTTTATTATTATTAGAATATTTGAGTTCACAAGATGTTCAGAAAGCTTCAAGATAGACATTAATACTATGCTATTACGACGCGAATTTAATTCTGTGAAAGAACGGTTGTGGAAAAAAAGGCATAGGGCAACATTCAGGTATTCTGCGGTACTGAAGATTTTTTAGGATGGAAATTAGCCAAAGTTCTTTGACAATCCTAAAGAGGTTATGGACTTTGCTCAGTCTCTACCAATCATGCAGTTTCAGGAACGAAGTAGTCCTTCAAGGTCTCCAAAGAGAGTAGAGATGTAAGGTGGGATCCAGATTTTTAAAAGAAATGGAAGCAATGGTGACCGAAGTGGTAACATTGATTTAAAAAAATAAATCTTTTATCTTTTTTTTAAATAATGATGATGGTTTCATGAAATGGGAGTTGGGAGAGGGAACTGGGTGGGCACTAGTTTCCAGAAGTCATCAGCTACCTGTGAGTTATCTCACACCCAATATTTTGGGGGAGTTACCGCTTTGGGCGGTTTAAACAGGAGGAGGTAGTTGTGACCTCCAACCTGTTTTTTTTTCTTTTTAATTTTTGGGTTAAGAAGCGAAGGTTTTTTTTAATTTTTTTAAAAATAAATATATATATATATTTTTTTAACTCTTTTTGTTTTCTGATTGTAATTGAGAGGGAATTAGGATGTTTTTTTTCTCTCCTTTTTTCTCTTTTTTTGGGGGGGAGTTTTTTTTCTCTTTTTTCTTTCTTTTTTAAGAGGATGATGTCACAGAAGGTAATAAGTCAAAAATTGAGGATGTTGAATTAGATGAAGAGGAAGATGAGGGGAAAGGTGATAAGAAGAAAAAGAAGAAAATTAAGTACAAATACATTGAGGGAGAAGAGTTTAATAAAATTAAGTTAATTTTGATAGAGAATTTTGAAGATGTTATAAATGAAGAATATGGAGAATTTTATAAGAGTTTGAACTTTTTTTCTTTTTTTTCATATAAGGGGAGGGGAAGGGAATAAAAAGTTTATCTGATTGTTTTTCTAAGGGATGTTTTTGTTCTCTCGATGAATTATAAAGGAAACTTGGTATTAATGGAAATTCTGTATTTATGTATTATTATGATTTTTTGTATAACAAATATGTGGTTGATATATAATTTTATATTTGAACAGTTTTAAAGTGGATTTCATTTGTTAAATACATGTATTATGTTTGATTTAAATATATGTTTAAGGGTATTATTTTAGTATTGATTTTTTTTGTTAGTAATTTTTTTGTTGTTAAGTTTTATCTTTTTTTTGTAAGTGGGTTTTTTTAATTTTATTTACAACATTGTTAATTAATTCTTCACTCTTCATTTTGGGGGGAGGGTTGGACTAATTTTAAATTAGATGATTAATGTTGTGTTATAATTATTGGGGGGTTAATTTGTGTAGTTTAATGATGTAGTATTCTAATTTTTATTATCTTATTTTTTATTATTTCTTTAAATGTAATTTTTATTTTATTCATGTCATAAAATTTTAAATAAAGTTTAAAAAAAAACAAGATATGATCTCCTCAAGGGTATCAAGAATACTGGGAGGCAATACTAGGTCAAGTTAGAGTCCCAGAGATATCTTACAGATGCCAGCTGATTATTGCAAGGTATGCCTGGTAGCTCAGGAGAACAGAATGAAGTCAGAAGGAATTTGTAGGTAACAACAAGTCTCTCCCTGATTTTGAAATAAAAGCCCCAGCATCAACTTTGACAGTAGTTTAGTAATTTATTTTTTAAAATGATACAGAAGTCAGTGAATCTCATGCCATCCAATTATCCCAATTAATCTACCAAGCCTGTACATTTCGGAATGTGGGAGGAAACTGGAGCACACGGAGCAAACCCACACAAGTCATGGGGAGAATTCCTTACAGACAGCGGTGCATTCAAACCTAGGCCACTGGCGCCAACCGGGCTGCCCTTAGTAGTTCCAATCCTGTGGAATTATCCAGGTCTTCCCTACCAATTGCTTCCTCCCATCACAATCCCCTCCAATTGTGTTGCTCTGGGCAGAATGGGTTATATCAGGTTATATAGCTTCTAGTTTCATGCAGGTGAGAACTGAAGCCTGATTTTAACCAAGTCCCAAATCAATGCCTCTGATGGCAATGTGATGACTCTGAGGATTTCCTGCTGAAATTGGATACTCTTTAAAATTCCTCATTCTCTCACCCCTGGTGCTCCAGCTGCACATCAACCAGAATCAACCAGAAATGGATGGACATGCAGAGGACAGACATCCAAAACTTGTTGGTCTTCCAGCACACTTGAGATGTTGGTGAGGAAATGCTCCTGACTGGCTGTAAGAGTACGAGCTTCATCAATGACTACATTGGTGCTGCCTCCTGTACATATGGTAAGCTCATCAATTTAATCCACTTTGCTGCTAATTTCAAATTCATTTGGTCCATCTCTGACAACACTCTCCCCCGTCGCAATCTATTTCCATCTTGGGAGACAAACTCCACAAAACTTCTCCATCCTCCCTCCTCTTCTCTCCTCCCCTCACCTTTTTATTCAGACACCTGTCGGCTTATTGCTTATACATTAATGAAGGGCCCAGACGATTCCCATGGATTCTATGTGACCTGGTGAGTTTCTTCAGCATTTGTGTATTGTCCACGTACACTAATCAGGGATTGCTCCGACAGCACAAAGGGACTGTCTGTACTATTGCTGTCATTTTATTTGAGGACTAGGATCACTATGAATAATTATTATCTATCTTATATATTTATTGTCTCTTTTAATTCAATAAGCTTACTCATATAGTTTATTTCCCACAAACTACCTATTCGGCTGCAAATATGTACAATGTAAAATGTGTACAACAAGAAACAACTTCAATGCGTATGACAAGAAATATTATCATTTTCCACCAGTCCTATCATGGACATGCTATCTTGCATAATGTTTCTATTTCAGATTTTTTAACTTTAGATTCTGTTCCTTCTCTTTGATGTTGGCTATTGTAAATTGGTATGATTAAGGTTTTTAACAAGACATACTGAATGATTATTCATTGAAGCTGGATTAAAATTGATCAGGTTTTGAATTAAGCCATTTGCAATGGGAGGTCTCATGGGTTAGCTCATAATATATATTGAGTTATTGACCTCAGTTAGGCTGCCAGTTAAGTCCAAATCAACGTCAGAGCTTCTGATTTGGGTTTAAAGATTATTGTTCAGGATTCCTATTTATGGACTCTTAATGAGCAATCCCTCGTGGCATTGCCTGTATAGATACCCAGTGAAAATGAATGAGGGCTTGGCTTCAATTCCTGTCTTCCACGTTCCGTCTGCGTACTCATGGGGAAGATTCACTCACTGATCAATGATCATCATATATTCTTTAAGGAATTGTCTTTTTCCTGAAATTGTACCCAGAAATCAGTCATGAGATTTGGGAAAAGAGTGAAATTAATATGAAGGAAATGTATTGATGCTTCCAACTCAACCTATAATTATAGGTTAAAATTTATTTGTCAATATTTACCCGCAAATCTATTTTTAATCAAAACTTCACTCACATATATTTGATTTTTAAAAATATCAAAATTAGCATAATTTTTTTTGATGAAGCGGTTAGAGTAGCAAAATCAAATAGGATTAGTGAAACACAGAAGTCTGAAGACACTGTGATTGTAGTAAAAATGCAGAAATGCTGAAGGATGTCAGCAGGTTTCACAGCATTGCAATAATAAGTAAAATGCATGGAGAATCAGAGGAAAGACAGGATGCGTGGAAGTGTTGTGTGCAATGTTTTCCACTGTGTGGTCCCAGTGGGCTGGGCTAGGCTCTGTACCAGAAGCATGCATGGGGGAAATCAACTTTCTTTAATGGTCGTGCTTGCACGTGACAGAGATGGAATTAAATAGGTCACATTTCTTACATCAGATGTGAGTCAGCCTCATTCGGAATGCTTTACAGTTGGTTGACTGACACAGCAACTTTGCTCAGGGTGGAAGTTTTAACTTGATATTGGATTCCAAGCCTGTCTTGAAAGTCTTGGAGGTGCCAGACTAGTAAATGAACGCCAAAGAAGTGTTTGTCTCTCAATTATTTGCCTTGTGACAATTAGACTCTTCTGCATTGTTTTTGCTCAGGCCTGCTTTCTTTTGTATGCAGAAACTAAGGTTTATCTTTCAAGCTTTCAAGGCTGGAAAGAGCTGAATGGTCTGTCAATGTGCTGGGTAAAAAAATGATCAGAATTCAAACACACAACCTCCAGGAGTTCCTATTGTGTTTGGTTGCGGGAAGCCGTCCTCCCAGTTGTGTTTGTTTTGAAGGCAGTTGTTAATTTAGGAATAATACGGGGAATCTCTTACCAAGGTGAATTAAATTGACTCTTGGTATGGAGGTGACCATCCTGCTTTGATCATTCTGATTCTGCATGATGCTGAATCTGAGGAGCTGAAGATGTGAAATGCAAACTTTCAGCAGGTTTTTCCACTTATTTATTTTAGCAGGGCTTAATCTTTGCAGAGCCCAGTGCTTCTGCTGAAATGTTTCCTCCTTTGAGTCTGGTTTCTTGTAGGAATTGCAGAAATTGTGATGCCTTTCAGTGAGACAGGGAGCAGAAAATATTTTTACAGTTAAATTCTCTGCTGCCAGGACGAGGTCTTCCAGGCGAGATCATCCGTGAAATCCTCCTTCTTCAAACAATGTGGCTTCCCCTCTACTACCATCAACTCAGCCCTCACTCGTATGTTCTCCATTGCCCGCACATCTGCTCTGGCCCCCTCTGTCCCCACATAAAACAAGAACAGGATGCTCCTTGTCCTCACCTAACTCCACTTGCCTCCACATCCAACATTCCCTACTTTGCTTTTTACACCACCTACTGCATAATCCCACTGCCAGACACATCTTCCCCTTTCCTCTCCTTTTCTCTCTACTTTCTGCAGGGATTGCTCCTTCTGTGACTCCCTCATCCACTTCTCCCTTCCCACCAATCATTCCCTTGTCACTTATCCTTGTGACCGCAAGAAGTACAACACGTGTGCCCACACCTCCTCCCACACCACCATTTGGGGCTCCAAGCAGTCTTTCCAAGTGAAACAATACTTCCCTTGTGAATCTGCAGGAGTCATCTACTGCATCTGCTGCTCCCATTGTGATCTCCTCCACATTGGAGAGACCGGACTCAGACTGGGAGAGCGCTTAGTTCAGCAAGTTAACTCTGCCAGTCACAAAAGTGATGCTCTCCCCAGTGGCAAACTATTTCAATACCTGCCCCATTCTCTTGCTCACCTAGCTGTCCATGGTTTGATGCACTGCCAGACTGAGACCATCCACAAATTGGAGGTACAACACCTTATTTTCCATTTGGGCACCCTCTTATTGGATGGCATTAAAAACATTGATTTCTCCGGTTTCCATTAGCCATCCCTCCACTTTCCTTTTCCCAATTTCTCCTTTCCTCTTGCTTTGTTTTTCTCTCTTTCATAGAGCCACCCTCATCCCCGATCAATTCTCACATTTCTCCCCTGTCCACAAATCCATATCCAAATATTATCTTTAGAGTGTTGGCCTGTGTTCCTCTGACTGGTCTTTCTTCCCTTCTCCCCCAGCATTTTTCTTCAGCCTGCATTTTCCTCATGTCTTAAAGTAGGACCCAGGCCCAAAATGTCAGCTATGTATCTTTACCTCCTATGTGCAGTATGCTGTGAGACCTGCTGACATCCTTTAGCATTTCTGCATTTTTACTACAATCACTGTGTCTTCAGACTTCTGTGTTTTACTACAGTGAAATTCCTGTCAGTTGAGTATTGATTCAGAATTTCAGGAATAACTGGCCCCTGACTAATTAAAATACTTGAAAAGGCTGAAGGCCCTTGTGTTCAATGTGTGTTTATGTGATGGCAAGAAATGGGTGTGGGGGGGGGGAGGGGAGAGAGAGAGAGAGAGAGAGAGAGAGAGAGAGAGAGAGAGGGGTGATGCAACAGAAATGGGGAGAGAGAAAATGGGAAAGGAAGAGAGAAAAAGGAGGAGAAAGAGAAAGGGAGAAAGAAAGGAGGGATTAGAAAGGGGAAAGAGGGAGAAAGGAGGGATGAGAAAGGGGAGAGAGGAAGAAAGGAGAAAGGGTCAGAGAGACAGAGAAAGGGACAGAAATGGAGACAAGGAACAAAAGAAGGGTACAAAGAGGGGAGAGAGGCACATATCTATTAGAATTTGTGTACATCTAGAGGGAGGGTTGGTGACTGCACAATTTTCAGTCTCATGTATCTGCAGAAAGGACAAACTCTATTGGTGTAAGATACCTCAGTACCTGATAAGGAGGTTGAGCCTACTGGGTCTAAACACTCCCTCTGTAATTGAATTCTTGACTTCCATTTGGGGAGATCTCAAGCAGTCTGGATCGGAAACAGTACCTCCAAGATCATCACCCTAGGGGTGTGTATTGAGTCCACTGCTGTTCACTCTGCTGACCCTCGACAGCTTGAACCACATCATCAGGTTCGCTGACGACATGACCGTGTGGGTCTTACTAGTAAGAATGAAGAGTCAGCATACAGAGATGAGGTGTAGTCGCTAATGGACTGGTGGAACATAGGAACATAGGAAGTAGGAACAGGAGTAGGCCAAAAATGCCCCATCGAGCTTGCTCCGCCATTCAATACGATCATGGCTGATCTAATTTATGACCTAACTCCACCTACCTGCCTTCTCCCCATATCCCCTAATTCCTTTAATATGTAAAAATTGATCTAACCAAATTTTAAATATGTTTAATGAGGCAGCCTCAACCACTTCCCTGGTTAGAAAATTCCAAACATTCACTACTCTCTGGGAAAAACTATTTTTCCTCATCTCTGTCCTAAATCTACTTCCCCGAATCTTGAGACTGTGTCCTCTCGTTTTAGTTTCCCCGGCCAGCTCAAAAAACCTTCCTACATCTATCCTATCCATACCCTTCATAATCCTATATGTTTCTACAAGATCTCCTCTCATTCTTCTAAACTCGAGCGAATACAATCCTAGATGATTTAATCTTTCATCATAAGTCAATCCCTTCATCCCAGGGATCAACCTAGTAAACCTCCTCTGGACCATCTCCAAAATCATTATATCCTTCCTCAAATATGGAGACCAGAACTGGACACAGTTTTCTTTTTCTTTGGCTTGTCTTCGCGGACGAAGATTTATGGAGGGGGTAAAAGTCCACGTCAGCTGCAGGCTCCTTTGTGGCTGACAAGTCCGATGCGGGACAGGCAGACACGGTTGCGGCGGCTGCAGGGGAAAATTGGTTGTTTGGGGACACAGTACTCCAGGTGCGGTCTCACCAGTACCTTATACAGTTGCAACGTTATCTCCCTTCTCCTGAATTCAATTCCTCTAGCGATGAAGGGCAACATTCCATTTGCCTTCTTAATAACCTGCTGCACCTGCAACCTATCTTTTTGCGATTCATGTACAAGCACTCCCAAGTCCCTCTGCACAACAGCATGCTGTAGTTTTTCACCCTTTAAATAATATTCAGCTCTTTTATTTTTCTTGCCAAAGTGGATAACCTCACACTTACTAATGTTTTACTCCATCTGCCAGACCTTTGCCCACTCATCCAGCTTAACTATATCCCTCTGCAGACTCTCCACATCCTCATTACAATTTGCTCTTCCACTCAATTTGGTGTCATCTGCAAACTTGGCTACACCACATTTTGTCCCCTCCTCCAAGTCATCAATGTAAATGATGAACAGTTGTGGGCCTAACACTGACCCCTGTGGCACCCCACTTACCACTCTCTGCCAACCTGAAAAACTCCCACTTATCCCGACTCTCTGCCTCCTGTCAGACAACCAATTTTCAATCCAGGCCAATATACTTCCCCAAACTCCACTTTCCTGTAACTTACTGATAAGTCTCTTGTGCGGCACCTTATCAAACGCTTTCTGGAAATCCAAATATACAACATCAACCTGTTCCCCTCTATCCACCGCACCCATTATATCCTCAAAGAATCCTAACAAGTTTGTCAAACAAGATCTTCCCTTTCTAAAACCATGCTGCGTCTGCCTGATTGAACTCTTATGTTCCAAAAGTTTCACTATTTCATCTTTAATGACGGCTGCTTCAACCATTTTTCCAACTACAGACGTCAAGCTAATTGGCTGATAATTTCCAGCCTTCTGTCTGTAAGGTAAAAACATCATGAGTTGGGACCGGAGAAGGAGTCACCCAGTACTAAGGAGTAACAGGATGCAGTTGTGACCTTGTACACTCAAGATAAGTGTGGCAATAACAAGAATGATGTGCAGCAGACTAACAGAGAAGGGTAGTAACAGCTTATTCATTGGACAACGTAATGGTATGATAATTTACTAAATGCGTGTCCTGGGGTATAAAAAAAACACCACTTGCTGATATCGTTAGAATGCGCCTTCTCCAACTAACACTGTTAGTTGCAAGTGTTACAATCCGGTAATAAAGAACCTTGATTTCGACTCAGTCTGGTGTCTGACTCACTCATTCTTGAACAAAGCAGACCTAACATGTCTACATCCCTTCTTAAAAAGTGGCATGACATTTGCTGTCTTCCAGTCTGCCGGGACCTGCCCAGAATCCAAGGAAATTTGGTATGTGACCACCAATGCATCAACTATAACTTCTGCCATTTCCTTCAGAACCCTTGGATGCATATCATCAGGACCAGGTGATTTGTCTGGCTTTAGTCCCATTAGTTTCTCCATCACTACTTCCTTTGTAACAACGATTTTATCAAGGCCCTCCTCAACATTCACATCCTTAACTCCGCATTTGGGCATGCTGGACGTGTCTTCCACCATGAAGACTGACACAAAATATTTGTTTAATGCCTCGGCCATTTCCTCATTTTTTGCTACCAGTTTCCTTTATCATCCTCCAGGGGTCCTATGTTAACTCTGGCCACCCTCTTCTGTTTTATATATTTATAAAATTTTTTGCTTTCTGTTTTTATATTTTGTGCCAATTTACTTGCATAATCCTTTTTCCCATTTCTTATTACCCGCTTTGTAACCCCTTGTTGTCTCTTAAAGTTTTCCCAATCTTCCAGTTTCCCACTGCTCTTTCCAACTTTGTACACCTGCGTCTTCAATTTTATACTCTCCTTTATTTTCTTTGTTAACCACGGTTGATTTTCCCCTCTCTTGCTGCCCTTTTTCCTGACCGGAATATATTTTTGTTGAGCATTACAAAATATTTCTTTGAAAATCTTCCACTGTTCCTCAACTGTTTCATCAATTAGCCTGTGCTCCCAGTCCATTCTGCCCAATTCCTCCCTCATCCTATTGTAGTCACCCCTGTTTAAGCATAATATATTAGTTTTAGATCTAACTATTTCCCCTTCCATCTGAATGAGAAATTCAATCATACTATGATCGCTATTTCCCAGATGGTCTCTGACTATTACATCATTTACTCTACCTATCTCATTGCACAACACTAGATCCAGGAGAGCATTTTCTCTTGTGGGTTCCTTAACAAGCTGCTCAAGAAAGCTATCGCGGATGCATTCTATGAAGTCCTCTTCTAGAATCCCACGACCAACTTGATTTTCCCAATCTATGTAGAAGTTAAAGTCCCCCATGACTACTGCCGTATCATTATTACATGCCTCACTTATCTCTCTATTTATTTCCTGTGCCACTAAACTATTGTTATTTGGTGGGCGATAGATAACACCCACCAATAATTTTTTCCCTTTGTTATTCTTTACCAGAGCCAACAACCTGTATCTGAACATTAATAAAACAAAAGAGATGTTTGTCAATTTCAGGAGGGCCCAGGGTTGGGGGGTGGGGTGGGGGGGGAACACCACACTCTGTTGACCATTGATGGCTTCACTGTTGAGATTGTCAAGAGTATCAAGTTTCTTGGTGTGAACTTGGTGGAGAATCTCACCTGGATCTTTAACACCAGGTCCATAGCCAAAAAAGCCCAGCAGCGCCTTTACTTCTGCGAAGACTGAGAAAAGTTCATCTTTCACTCCGTATCCTCATTACATTCTACTGAGGATGTATCAAGAGCATCCTGTGCAAATACATCACTGCCTGGTTTGGAAGTTGTACCACCTTAGACTCCAAGACCCTGTAGAGGATAGTGAAGTCAGAGGAAAAGATCATTGGGGGCTCTCTTCCTATCATGAAGGACATCTACAACACTCGATGCAGGTGAAAGACAATAAACATTGTGAAGCACTCCACACACTCCTCACATAAACTGTTCTCGCTTCTGGTTTCTGGTAGGAGGTACCATAGCATTCGGGTCCTTGCGCCCATATTGGGCAACTGTGGTGCACTGTTAGCCAGAATCAAACACACACAAAGGTAAAGACTGAACAACAGGCTTTAATCTACAAAGACTTCTACAGAGCCAGGCTGGCTGTAGGTGCAGCAACTCTGAGTGAGGCCTCGGGAGGCTGGCACAGGCTTATATCCCGGAGAGTGATTGACACCCAACCAGGTGAGGCTTGATCCATTCAGGCCGACTGATTGACAGGAGGGCCTGTGTGCCCCATAGCTGCCTGGGGACGAGAATGTATGTCCAGTCAGCGTCATCCTGGGCTGGAGGGTTTGGACCACTTCCACAGTCTTGGTTAGGGTGTAGATGTTGTCTTCCAGCAGCTTCTGCCAGATGGCGAGCGTAGCCCTCGGACAAAGGCATCCCAGATCAGCCTCTTAACCTCCTCTGCACCTACCATGGGTTCAACCAGATATGGTCGGGCCAACCCTCACAAGTGTCTCAGGTAAGACTCAACCGTCTCCCTGGGTTGCTGGGCTCGGGTGTTGAGGAGGTACCTTGCACAGACCGCATTCATGGGGGGGCTTGTACAAGTTATTGAGTGTGTCCATTGCACTCTTGTACGTGGAACAGCCTTTGGTTACCTGGAAGGCGTGGGGACCCAGCTTAGACTGGAATAGGACCAACCTCTCCCGATCTGAGTCCAGGATGCTGCCCTCGTGTGCCCTGATGATTGCCATGACCGTGTGCTGCCAGATCTCAAAGCGTGTCTGGGCTTTTGTGTGGCGTGGGTTGACTTCGAGGCTCCCTGCACACAGGAGTTTTTCCATAGCAGCTGTGGGAAAATTTTGTGGATTAAATTGTAGTGTGCTGTTAGCCAGAATCAGACACACACAAAGGTAAAGACTGTGCAACAGGCTTTAATCCACAAAGACTTCCACAGATCCAGGCTGGCTGGAGCTGCAGCAACTCTGAGTGAGGCCTCGGGAGGCCGCCGCGGCTTATATCCCAGAGGGTGATTGACACCCGACCGGGTGGGTCTTGATCCATTCAGGCCGACTGATTGCCAGCCAGCCAGGTGTTGTCCTGTCCCCTTACACTCCTGCAGGTGCAGAGGTTGCCCCCTGCAGTAGGCCGGTGGTGTACCACCACAACAACAGTTATTTTTCTCCAAGACATCAGACTCCTGAATTCTGAGAACATATGTAAATAGTTTACCTTTACGGTATACATTTTAATATTTTAATATTTCAATGTGTTTAAATTCTATTCTAACTTATATTTAAGTAAATAAGCTCTGTGATCCTGGAGAACACTATCTCATCTTTACTGTGTGACCATGATATGAACGATAAATAAACATGACTTGATTTGACTTATTAAGTCCATTTTTTTTCCACAAGCAATGATGGCTGCTTCCATTTATCCTCTTCTCAAGATTTGCACATGATTAACTTTCACTCTTGTTCCATCTGTTCTGGTTTGGCAGTTTGGGGTGGCACAGTGGGCGTTGCGGTGAGTGCAACACTGTTACGGCACCAGTGATCGGGACCAGGATTCATATTCCGCCTGTCTGTAAGGAGTTTGTACTTTCCATGTCTGCGTGGGATTTCTCGGGGGCTGCGATATCCTCCCACTGTTCAAAAATGTACTGGGAGATGTAGGTTAATTGTGTGTAATTGGGCAGCATGGCCTCATGGACCGAAAAGGCCTGTTACCATGCTGTATGTTTAAATTAATTTAAAAAATTAAAAGTTGTAGGGAGTTAAAAAAAAAAAGAAAAAATAAAGGCCAAAGAGGGAAAGCAGTGATTAAATTTTAATGTTTTTTTAAAATCAAGTGCTCATTCAGTGCCCTTTCCCACTAAATGTCACTAGTTCTGCTTGGGATTTCGATCATGATGGAGCTGGCCTCTCAGTCCTTAGTGAGAACAGGACAACCGTACTGCAACTCAACTGGCTGGATTTTTGCAGACATCTTCATCCTCTTGTTGCAATGGTCTGCAGTCACCACCTGCTTCAAAAGGACATCCATTATTCCAGTACCCAATAGGAGAAAGCTGACCTGCCTCAGTCATGATCAATCAGCCAGTGGCACTAACATCCACATACTTGAGAGGTTGGTTATGGAACAAATCAGCTCCTGTATAGGAAGGACCTGGATCACTTCAGTTCACCTATCGTCACAACAGGTCAATGGGAGACACCATCTCGCTGTCCCTCCTCATAATTTTATTGTATCTTGACTACCAGAATATCAACATCAGGTTGTTGTTCATTGACTAAAGCTTTGTGTTCAACAGCATCATAGCAACAAAACCCATGTTCAAATTAAATGATGTTGGTTCTGCCCTCGCTCTGCAACTGGATCTTTGACTTCTGCATCAGCAGACCCCAATCAGGGTGGATCAGCAACATTACCTCCTCATATCAACATCAACACAGGGCACCCCAGGTCTGTGTCCTTAGACCATTACACTACTCCCTGTAGACCCTTGACTGCTCAGACAAGTTCAGCTCCAACTCAATACACAAATTCACCTGATAACTCCATCGTTGTTGGACGAATAGCTTGAAATGATGAGTCAGAACACAAGATAGAGATCGAGAATCTGGTTGGGTGGCACCAAAACAACAATCTTGCTCTCAATGTCACCAAGACCAAGGAGCTTATTGTTGATGTTCGAAAGGAGGGGCTGAGGGACCACACACCTGTCTGTGTCGATGGGATGTAGGTGGAGAGGTCTGAATATTCATTACCTTGGGGTTCATATTTCAGTATCTTTCCTTGAGGCAACTATTAAGAATATGCACCAATCCTTTTCTCAGGAGTCAGAGGAGAGTTGACATGCCATTGGATACTATATCAAAATTCTACAGATGAACTTGGAAAATATACTGACTGGTTGCATCACAGCCTGGTCTAGGAATTCAAAAGACAACTAATGTAGCCAGACCATTACAACCTCTGATCTTCCATCCATTGTAAACATCAATGTGAGGCACTGCTTCAAGAAGGCAGCCAACATCATAAAGGACCCCCAGCATCCTGTTCACAACCTCTTCTACTGCTATCTTCAGGTAGAAGCTACAGAAGCCTGAAGTCCAGCACTTCTACATTCAAGAACAGATTCCTGACAACAGCTAACAGGCTCTGGAACCTCCAGCTTGTCATGAATTGCTCCAACACTACAAAAGAACTGCACCATTGGAAAGTCACTTTTGGTTTGCTGCAGGATAACTGTGAGTATTTATTATCTATCTATCTTTTGTACTTATTGTCTATTTAAAATCAATTAAATAAACCATATTAGTTTCTTTGGAGTTTTTACAGCTGGAGCAAGAAACAATTTTGGTGCATAAAATATTTGACAATAAAATCATTTATCCTCACACAGTATCAGAGAGCACCAAGCTATCGCTCAACTCCTCCCAAATTTTGGGAAAGATCATGGAATCCAGGGTATTTCTGAGAGCCACTGGATGCCAAGACTCCCATCGCTAAATAATGAATGTGCCAGGATAGAAATTCAAGATTCCTTTGTATGTCTGTGGTTTTGGTGGTGCTTTCCATCTTTCCACAATAATAATTACCACTCAGAAAGTCACTGATGGATATTTCAATCTTCTCAATTTGACCTCATCTGACCTCTATTAATTGGTTTATAGATCGACGGGAAGCATAGTGGCCAGGGGGGTTGACCCTGTCGTCACACTTATCCACCTTGTTGTATACAGTAAAACTGTTCAGCTCTTCAAACTCCCACCTGCCGTTAATCTGTTTCTCTTTGTGGCTATTTTTGTTTATATTTACTTTCCTGCACAACTCAGTTCGGCTATTTAATTTCCTTTGATTTTAATTTTTTGATGTAAGCAGAACGTGGTTCATTTTCATCACTTCTTACTCTATAGGGGCTGTGACCAGGAATGGGGTGGGGGGGGGGGGGTGGGGGAGGGGGGAGGTGAGTGGGGTCTTGGAGAGATGCAAGTTATTAACAGCAGAGCTTTTCACAATTTGTAAATGCTGATTGCATCTTTATTATTACTGAAGAAAGGCTTGTGTTCTGCTACTCAGAATAAAGTTTCAGGTATTTGCATTCTCTGCCCATGGTAGTGGAATCTAAAGTGAGATGGCCATAGATTTAATGTGAGAGGTGAAAGATTTTAAAAAAAGACATGAGGGGCACCTTCTTCACACAGAGGTGAATGGATATGTGGAATGAACTGTCAGTGGAAATAGTGGAGGCAAGAGGTGACTGAAACATTCAAAAGGCATTTAGATAGGGACACAGGAAAGGTTCAGAGAAATATGGACCGAATAGAGTAAAATTGGCTAAAGTTCAAGGACCCTGTTATTGGAACATAATAGAATATTAAAAATGTAATATACATGATAACTTTAACTTTTGTCTGGTGTAAGGTAAACAAAGAGTCACCAAGAGAGTACCTTTGGAGACACTGAGTGTCGGTTGAATTGCCTCCAGCATCTGCAGCAGTATAGGCTCCAGTTCAAACCATTGGCAACCCGAACTCCAGGTCCAAACCTCCGATTCGATCATGAAGTCAGCAGCACTAGGGGAGCACTTCTTACCCTCAGCACCCTCTGGAATCCCAGTCTCCAGCAGCCCACGACCTGTATGAGTCCTTTGACTGTGAATTGTTTACTGCCCACAGCCTGTATGGGTCCTTCAGCCTCTGAGCATGGGTCATTTAGCCACCAATAATGCTGGTCAACATGAATTTTGGAATGAAGGGAGAGATGGCCATTGCCATCTCCAAGTGTGGAAATGTCAGGAATGACTTCTGCATGATTGCTGCTCTACCTTTTGTTATTTATCTCTCTTTTTTTTTCTACCTCTCTGTGATAGTACGGATTCTATCACCAATGTGTATATGTATATATTGTAGTATAGGATGGTTGTGATTGGCTGAGAGCATAGTCATGCCTACTGGCAGGTCTTAAAGGGTTGCTCCTAGCCAGACCCAGATCATTCTTGACTGGTTGACCTACATGTGATACGCTCCAGTCTTCTAGTTAATAAAAGTCTTGGTTTGGATCCACAAGCCTTTGATTCTTTCGATGTGCACTGCACCCTCTTTATTGATCTTCTTAAATAAATTCTGACGTCAAATTTACCTTTTTTTATTCCATCCCTTTCAAATTCTTGGTGCCCTCGGTGAAATACCAATTAACCTGGTACATCTCCAGCAGCACACTCCCTTTTTTAGATCTCTGTTACCATCTCAGGAGCAACAAAATCTGCAGACATCTTCTACACATCTATTAGCTCCCACAGTTACCTCAACTAAATCTCACACCCTGTCTACTGTAAGGATCCTATTCCTTTCTCTTAATGCCTCCATTTCCATTCCATCTGCTTCCAGAACAAGGTTTTCCATTTCAGAACACCCAAGGTGTCCTCCTTCTTCAAAAACCTTGGTTTCCCCTCTACTGCCATGAACTCAGCCCTCACTCTCAGCTCCTATATTTCCTGTACATCTGCCTTGGGCCCCTGAGATGCCACAAGGTCAGGATTCCCATTGTCCTCATCCACCACCCCACCAGTCACCGTATCCAACATATTATCTTCCGAAATTTCCACCACCAACAACATGATTTCATCACCAAATACATCATTCCCTCTCCATCTTCTGCAGGGATCGCTCCCTCTATGACTCCTTCAACCACTCATTCCTTCCTACTAATCGCCTCCTCGGTACCTACCCCTGTGACTGCAAGAAATTTACATGCACCCACATCTCCTCCTTCACCACCACATGTGGGCCCACATAGTCCATCCAAGCGAAGTGGGTCTTCACTTGTGAATCCGCAGAGGTCCTTTACTGCAGCCGATGCTCCTGTTTCGGTCTCCTCTACATCAGGGAGAGTGGACATGGGCTGGGATATAATTTTGTTAAGCTCATTTGCTCTGACCACTGCAACAGCAAGGATGTCCCAATGGCCAACCATTTTAATTCCACACATCATTCCCACAAATCAAGAAACAACACTTTATATTCTGTCTTAGCACCATCCAACCATATAGCATCAATATCGACATCCAATTTCCATTAACTCCGTTCTCTGGTCCCTTTCTTTACCTTTCCCTTTGCCCCCTTTCCTCCATCTCTTCAACCCCTTCCTCCTGTTAGAATGCTATTTCTCTTAGCCTACTGCCCTCCCACCCCCATCACCTCACCAGTAACCACATATTATCTCTTTGGCTGTGCTCCTCCCCTTTGCTCTTTTATCCTACTCCCCTTTTCCATCTTTTTATTCAGACATTTACCTGATCCTCCACATTTCCCATGAAAGGCTCTGGGCTGAATCATCGACTGTCACTAACATCCTTTAGCTGCTTCGTGACCTGTAGAGTTTCCCCAGCACTTTTGTGTATAGCAGATGGATTACACATCGCCGTGGAGATAATTTCAAAGACAGGAGTTTGTGAACAGGTAAAATGGCAAAAGGTACTGGATCATATACTAGAAATCTGAGAGAAGACCAGGAAGAAATGGTCAGCCTTAATGTTGATAAATTAATTGACCTGCACATTCCTGATTTCCCACCAATAAAGGAGTTTCATTCGCATTTTTCAATCTGACGTAACCTACACCAAATCGAGGGAATTTTGGAAAAATTATCCAATACATTAACAATCTCACCAAGTAGATCTTGGCATGAAGACCCAGAGAATCGTATCTTGAACTCCAAGAATTTACCCAGTGTCACCTCTTTGCTGATGGTGATGATGCACCTGATTTATAACTATGGTAATATATCATCAGTCTGATGTGTGCAGCTTCCAACGTTTACTTCCGCTGCACCAATGTATTGTATAGTGAAGACAGTTGCCAAAGATTGCAGGAAGACCTTGATTGGTTGTGCAGGAATTTCTTCCCCCAAAACTTCATTGAGAAAAATTATTCACATCCATAGAATCATAGCCATAGACTTCATCACTGTACATTGTTATATTCATTCTCTATTTAGCATCGTTGCCAACATTGCGGCACCTTGTTGTGGCTCTGCCCTCTGACAGACTTCCACCTCAGTGCCTGGTAATGGAACGGTTCTAGATTGCGTCCTTTCCCAAAGTGCCCTCATATTGGCTGTACCAGCATGTACTCCTGCAGCCCAAAATATGCCTGTCGGCAACATTCCCTCACTGACAACTCGATGTGCTAAAAGATGAACAAATTTTGGACATATCGAGTTGATGGAATTTAGCACAGAAAAATATGAGATGCGTCACCTCATCTTGGGATATCTAACGTGGGTAGGTCCTATGCAGTGAATGGGAGGGATTTGGCAAATGTTGTAGGGCAGAGGGATCTGTTGTGCTAATCCAATCTATATGACAACTTTTAAATTCATCCATTTTTTTCCTTGAATCATCCATAAATGTTAGGTGTGCTCAGCAAGGTTTCCTGACATAATGTGCAGATAAACCATCAAGGGGAGACACTGTACCAAATCTGGTGTTAGGAAATTAACCAGGTCAGGTGTCAGATCTCTCAGTAGGCATGCATTTCAGAGAAAATTATCACAATACCCTCTAGTTTGCTATGGCATTGGAAAAGATCAGGAATAGGGGTATTAGGTAGGAGCTTGGGAACAAAAGTGGGAGCAGATATACTTAAGGAAATGTATGGCAGAAATGTAGCAAACATTTAGAGAACATTTATATGATGCTCTGCAGCAGTAAATTCAATTGAGGTAGGAGAAGAATGATAAGACAGACCATGGTGTAGAAGGGATGTAGAAAATAGAGTTAAGAAAAGAAAAGCTTAACAGAGGTTTAAGAATCAAGGAACTGGTAGAGCTCTAGAGAATTACGTGATTGCTAGCAAAGAGCTTAACAAAGGACTTTGGAGGGCTCAAAGGTGCTATGAGGTCATCGTGACAGGAGCAAAGAAAGCCCCAAGGAATTCTTCAAGTATGTGATGAACAAGTGGATGAGCTGTGTGAGATAGGATAATCAGGAGTGATAGGGGAAACATGTGCCTGGAGTCGGAGGAGCTATCTGAGTTCTGTAATGAATACTTTGCTTCTGTATTCACCAGCAGAAACAACCCGGGAAATAATGGGCCAGTGAGTCTTAGTTCAGTGGTGGAGAGGATCCTAAGAGACAGGATTTACAAGCAATGAGGGAGGCGTAATTCCTTTAGGGATATTCAACATGCTTTCATCAGGGGGATGTCATGTTTCATGAGTTTGATGAATATAGAGCAGTGGATGTAGTGCATATAAATTTCATTAAGACATTTAATAAGCTTCCCCATGCAAGACTCACTCAGGAAGTAAGGATGTATGGAATCCAAGGAGCCCTTGCTTTGTAGATACTGCATTGGCTTGCCTAGGGTCGGTAGAGGATGGTTGTAGGTGGTTCATATTCTGCAGTGACCGGTGATATTCTGGGACCCCTCCACTCTTTGATTGTTTTAAATTATCCTTGATGAGGAGTGGAATAGTCATTTAGTACGTTATCAGATGTCACAAAGATTGGTAGTGCTTTGGATTGACTAGAGGATTACCAGAGATTACAGTGGGACATTGATGGGATGCAGAGCTGGGCTGAGAAGTGGAAGATGGAGTTAAACCAAGAAAAGTGTGGTGGCTCATTTCAATGGTTCAAAATTGAAGGCAGAATACAATGGTAATGGGAGAACTCTGAGCAATGTGGATGAATGTTTGGGGACCTTGTGGATGAATGTTTGGGGACCTTGTCCCTTAAAGCTGCTGCACAAGTGATTAAGAAGGCATATGGTGTGTTGGCCTTCACTAACTGTGCGATCGAGGACAGCAAAGATGCATAAATCAGGATGCTCTTTATCAACTGCAGTTCGGCACTCAACAGCTTACTCCAAGACTTGGCCTCAATACCCCACTCTGTAATGGGATCCTGGATTTCCTCACCTCCAGACCCAAATCAGTGCAGATTGGTAAGAACATCTCCTCCAATATCTTTATTGGCATCGGAGCGCAGCAAAGTAGAGTGCTTAGCTCCATGCTCTACTCACTTTCTGCCCATGACTATGTGGCTCAGGATTACAATAACACCATGTACAAAATAATGACAACATCATGGTAGTGGGTGTATAAAAAGGGGTGATGAGTCAGTATACAGAGATTATAAACTTGGCTGAATGATGTAGTAACAACAACTTCACACTGAATGTCATCAAAATCAAGGAGCTGATTGTAGAATTTTAAAAGGTAAAATGGCAAGTGCACGATCCAGTGATCATTGGGGTTCAGAGGTGAAGAGGGTCAGCAAATTTAAATTCCTGGAAGTCACAATCACAGAGGACCTTTTCTAAACTCAATATATGAATGTCACCATGAAGATTGCATGTCAGCATCTCTCTATCATCAGGAGAGGCCAGGGAAATTATACAGATTAATGAGGAGGTAGTTCTGGCTATTTTAAAGAGAATAAAGGTGGATAAATCTCCTGGTCCTGACAAGATACTCCCTGGGACCTTGAGGGAGGTTAGTGAAGAAATAATGAGGGCTCTGACAGAAATATTTAAAATGTCATTAGCCACAGGAGAGGTGCCGGAGGATTGGAAGGCAGCTCATGTTGTTCCATTGCTTTAAAATGTTCTAAAAGTAAATCAGGTAATTATAGGCCTGTGAGTCTGACCTTGGTGGTAGGTAAATTAATGGAGAGTGTTCTTAGAGATGGTGTATACAATTATGTGAATAGACAGGGACTGATTAGGAGTAGTTAACATGGTTTTTAGTGTGGTAGATTATGTTTAACAAATTTTGCAGAATTTTTTGAGGAGGTTACTATGAAGGATGATGAAGGGAAAGCTGTGGATGTTGTCTCCATGGACTTTAGTAAGGCCTTTGTCAAGGTTCTGCATAAGAGGATAATTAGGAAGGTTCAATCATTAGTTATTAAATTTGAATTACTGAATGGATTCAAGAATGATTGGATGGGAGATGCCAGAGAATAGTGGTGGAAAATTGTTTGTCAACTTGGAGGCCAGTGACTAGTGGAGTGCCTCAGGGATTAGTATTGGGTCTGTTGTTGCTTTTCATATATATGTTAATGATCTAGATGCTAGTGTGGTAAATTGAATTAGTAAATATGCCGTTGATACCAAGATTGGTGGCATTGTGGACAAAGAGGAGGGTTTTCAAAGCTTGCAGTGGGATATAGGCCAGTGAGAAGAGTGGGATGAAAGATGGCAGGTGGAGTTTAATACTGATAAGTGTGAGGTGCTATATTATGGTAAGAATATTCAACAAAGGTCATATATGTTAAATGGTAGACAATTGAGTAGAACAAAGGGATTTAGGAATTGTGGTACATACAGTAATTCCCTAAAAGTGGAGTTTTAGGTATTTTGGCCTCCGTAAATCAGAGTATTGAATACAAGAGTTGGGATGTCTTGTCAAAGTTGAATAAGGTATTCATAAGGCCAAATTTGGAATATTGTGTGCAGTTTTGGTCACCGAAATATAGGAAGGACATCAACAAAATAGAGAGAGTGCAGAGAAGATTTATAACCATATACCCATATAAGAATAACAGTACAAAAACAGGCCATCTTGGCCCCTCTAGTCCGCACCGATTTAAGTGATCTTCTCTAGTCCCACCTATCTGCTCCCTGTCCATAACCCTCCAATCCCCTCACATCCATGCACTCATCCAACCTTCTCTTAAATGACAAAATTGACCCTGCTGCATCCACCTCTTCCGGAAGGTCATTCCACTCAGCCACCACTCTCTGAGTGAAGAAGCTCCCTCTCATGTTACTTCTAAACTTTTGCCTCCTAACCCTTAACTTATGACCCCTCGTTCCAATCTCACCTACTTTCAAGGGGAAGAGCCTATTCACATCTATTCTATCTATCCCCCTCATAATTCTAAACGCCTCTATCAAATCCCCCCCTCAACCTTCTATGTTCCAATGAATAAAGACCCAGTCTACTCAATCTTTCTTTGTATTCTAGATACTTCAATCCAGGCAACATTTTAGTAAATCTTCTCTGCACTCTCTCTATCTATTGATATCCTTCCTATAATTTGGGGACCAGAACTGCACACAATATTCTAAATTTGGCTTCACCAATGTCTTGAACAGTCTCAACATCACCTCCCAGGTCCTATATTCTCTGCTTTGATTTATCAAGGCCAGCATACCAAAAGCCTTCTTTACCACCCTATTTACAAGAATGTTGCCTGGGTTTCAGGGTTTGAGTTACAGGGAAAGGTTAAACAGGCTAGGACTTTACTCCCTGGAGCATAGAAGATTGAGAGGTGATTTGATAGACATATTTAAAATTATGAGGAGGACAAATGGAGTCAACGTGGATAGGCTTTTTCCATTGAGAGTGAGTGAGTTTCAAGCAAGAGGACATGGATTGAGATTGAAGGGGAAAAATATAGGGGAAACATGAGGGGGAATTTCTTCACTCAGGGGGTGGTGGAAGTGTGGAATGAGCTTCCAGCCAAACTGGTAGATGTGGGCTCAATTTTTCAATATTTAAGGAAAAACTTGTTAGGTATATAGAAGATTATGGGCTGGGTGTGGGTCAATGGGACTAGGTGGGAGGACTTAAAGGGACAAACTGTTCTATAATTGTTATGTGGTTATGAGTTTCAGAGGTTCGGTTTGAGCTTGAAAACCCTGGCAAACTTCTACAGAAGTACAGAGGAAAATGTGCTGACTGGCTGCACCATGGGCTGGTATGGTGGCACCAATACTTCTGAGCAGAGAGCCCTGCAAAAGTACCTCCAGATTCAGGAACAGTTACTACCCTTCCGCCATCAGACTCCTCAGCAACAACTCAACTAGGGAGTCATTTAAAGACTCTTACTTTGCAAATTATATGTTATTGAACATTTATTTTCTGTACGGTACAAGCAGGGTTGGTTTACATTTCTCTCTTTTGTATATGCATATTTTCTTGAGTATGGTTTTTACAAATGCTCCAGAAGATAGCAAACCTAGCTAGAATAATCATAGTCTCTGATGTACAAATAAGTGGAAATTCTGACTGGCCCGCAGGTAAAAGAATCTCAGGGTTGTATGTCATGTCATATTTGTACTCAGACAATAAATGTGAACTTTGAAGAGCCGTGAGGTAATGTTACAGCTATATAAGAGCTCTGTTAGAACCCACTTGGTATATTATGTTCAGTTCTAGTCAACTTGCTAGAGGAAGGATATGAATGCTCTCTCTCTCTCTCTCTCTCTCTCTCTCTCAGTTTAGAGGAGATTTACAAGGATTCTGCCTGGATTGGAGCGAATGCCTTATGAGGATAGGTTGAGTGAACTTGTCTTTCTTCATAGGAGCAACAGAGGATGAGGTTTGACCTGACAGAGGTGTACAACGTGATAAGAAGTATTGATTTTGCAGATGCCCAGAGACTATTTCCCAGGTATGAAATGGCGAACACAATGACTGTGGTTTTAATTATAGGAGAATTATAGGGTAAGAAGTAAGCTTTTCACACAGAAAGGGGTGGGTGCATGGAATATGCTGCCGGCAACTGTGGTGGAGGCAGGCACAATAAGGATCTTTAAAGAAACTATTAGATTGATACATAGAGCTGAAAATAATGTAGGGTTATGCAGTAGGGAAATTCTAGGCAGTTATTAGGTTAGCACAACACAGAAGGCTGTGCTGAATATTTCTATTTTCTATGTTCTTACTATTTCTTAACATATCCTAAGTTAGTCCATTCTTGTTGCAAATATGCAATAAAATCCCGCTGTATATTTAGTGAGGACGGATTGTGCAGAGAATCCTTCCAGTTTTAGTCTCAATTAATTCTTAATTGAGGAATGAACACTTGGCTGAAGAAATGAACCACAATAAGAGGCGACTTTCACATCAAGGAGAGAGTAAATTGAGAAAAAGTGTGCTAAATGTGATCTGCTTCATTCCTGGTGACTCTTGTATCCTGTACTATTCTCCAACATGCTGCATTTTAAAAACTCACTAATGCACCTTTTTCACGCCGCAAAGAAAATTAAACAAACCACTTATCTGCAGTACATCTTCAGGCTTTGAGATTCTGAGGAAGTTCAATGCCCACCAGTTCGTCCTGTTGGGAAAGATAACGCCATGCACTTAACAACCTGAAAAATAAATTCAGTTTATTGGTACACTGATTAACCCTTCAGAGCTTCATCGACATTCTTGTATCATACAAGAGAGTAAGAAAAACACATGCACTAGGATTGTGAACAAAATGCGTGGAATACTGGAAAGATACTACATGAAAATCAGCATGCGAAAGAGGGAGGCTGGTCATTCAGGTATGAATTGCATAATAAATAAAACAATTGAAAACTTTTATTCACATCACAATGTTCATGACTGTTGGACATTTTCCCAGCACATTACAGTTGACCAATACTATGCATAATATGTTTGGTCATTGCTGTTATGGTGGAGCTCTCCAATTTCAACGAACATCAACACAAAAAAGAACAAGCAGTTCATTCTTCAGTGGCCTTGACTAAAGTTGGCAAAGTCACAGTAAATGCTCAACTTTAACGAACCATACCTGCCTCCAAAAAGCAAAGAATTAACTTCAAAAGTAATTTACAGTGAAGCATGTTTGGATGACCTGCTGTATGAAATGATAAATGATAAGAAGAATACTTGGGAGGTTGGTGCTTGGTTGAAAATATGCATTCAGTTGCTGGATTAATTCTTCTTCATGATATCTTGATATATTCAGCCACCAAGTCTTTGCTTGCACTCAGACCAACCACATCAATTCATTGCCCTATTTCAAAATGATAATGCCAATGAATTATCATATACATTTTACAACGTACAGATGAAGCAAAATTCTCGCTTGGTACAACTGTAGCAGTACATTGTAAACAAAAAGCACAATAGTACAATTAATTGAATTAAAAAGAGACAATAAATACAAAAGATTGATAGAAAATAAATTTTCAGTTATCCTGGTGCAAAAGAAATTGACTTTGCAATCGTGCAGCCTGTCCTTTTGTGGTGTTGGAGCAGTGCATGATGAGTGTAACAAGGGGTGGTTCAAGAGCCTGATAGCTGTTGGAAAGAAACTATACTTGAACCTAGAGCTGCTAGTCTTCTGACTTCTGTACCTTCTTCCCAAAAGTAGCAGTGAGAAGGTGATGGGGCTCCTTTATGATGTTGGCTATCATCTTGAGGCAATGCCACACATAGATGCATTAAATGGATGGGAGATCAGATCAATGATGATTCTAGCTATGTTTGCTATCTTCTGGAACATTCTTGGGCATTCAAGTTTCCAAACCAGGCTGTGATGCAACCAGTTACTATACTTTCCACGGAACAGCTGTGGAATTTGATAGAATATCCGACAACATGCCAAATCTCCTGATACTCCTTAGAAAGTGGAAGTATTGGTGTGCTTTCTTCACGGTGGTCTCGATGTGTTGGCTCCAGCCGAGGTCTTTTCAAATAGGGACTCTGAGGAACTTAGTTTTTACCCTCTCGACCTCCATCCCATCAATTCACTCAGGTATGTGGTCCTTTCTTCCATTTTTTTGTTTGCTGACCTGATTCTAACCTGATTCTCCTCCAGGGTAGTTTAAGGGAAACCCAACATGGGGAGAATATGCAATCTCATTAACAGCAAAACCCAAAGGCAGGATCGAACCTGAATCTCTGGATCCTGTGGCACATCCCTTCCATAACCTGCAGTCCTGCAAAATGCCCACCGTGTAATACATTTGGCTGGCATTAACATTCTGTTTCCTTTCCTACAACTCCCCTGGCCTCTCCATTCAGAGAGATATCCCTCCACTTATCACTTCTCTGATTTTTCTTTCTCTTCTGCCATTCCACCCATGACTGCCTATTATTTTTTACCTGAACACGCCACTCCCACCCCTCCCTCCCTCCTCCCCTTACCTTTTTATTCAGACATCTGCCTGCTATCTGCTAATACATTAACCAAAGGTTCAGGCTGGAAATATTGGTTATATACTTGTGTTTCTTGTGGACATGGTAGGACCTGCTGATTTTAACCAGTACTTTTGTGTATTGCATTAAAAATAAATGTTGGCCTTAAAAGCAATGACCACATCCCCCCAAAATATGAAACAAAATATTATGCTGAGGAGTACACCATCGGAAACTGTAACTGAAGCAGATTCCATGAGTCTGCTTCAGGTTCAGTGATCTAGTTCCATTATAATATTATCGCTAAGAAGTGAGATTAGAAGTTCTCTGATTTTATGGTGACTGAATTAATATAGATAGGGTGGAGAGATACATGAAACATGTGTCCCATTCTTGATCCTGTTCTCAATGTTTCAATAAAAGACAATGTCTGGACATTTTTACCATGGATACGGCCTGACCCAATTGGTCTCTCCAGCAGCTCGTTGTTTGCTCAAGATGCCAACGTCTGCAGCTCATTGGGTTTCTCAAGGTTAAAATGGGTTTGAAGTTGTGCTGAGTGGAATGAGTTCAAGTAGGTGATGCCTTTTATGGCAAAAGAGCCTGCTGTCAATACTGAACTGGAGGCATGTCCACTTGGGAGATGCATTAAAGGACATTACCCACTTCAGAAGGGAAAGAAAGTTAAAGGAAAGAATGAAAGTAACAGCAGCTTGCATTTACAAACTAACTCCTTTAATGTTCCAAGAAGCCATTAAAGAAGATACAGCACTTTAACAGGCCTTTCTGCCAAAATACACCCACATGACCAATTAACCAGCGAATCCTGAGAGGAAACTGGAGTAACCCAAGGAATCCCACAAACGTCATGGGGAAAATATGCAAACTTTCCACCAGCAGTGCTGGATTAGAACCCAAGTAACTGGCACTGAAACAGCCTTGTGCCACCTTCATCAAACCAAATTTCTCTGCAGGCAAAAAAAATAAGGCCAAATGACCAATAGCTGATTACAAATTATGGATTTTAAGCAGCGGTTTAAAAGAGGATATGCAAACAGCTTCCAATATTCCTCCACAGGGCAGTTTGCATGGCTCCTGCCTCACAGCTCCAGTGACTTTTGTGGAGTTTGGATCCCCTCCACCTGACCATGTGGATTCACTCTGATTTCACTTTCCAACAGGCAGAATCACAATCAGAATCAGAAATTATTGTCGTGCAGATGTTACAAAAGTCATTGTTTTTGCAGCAGGAGTACAGGTGCAAATATTATATTTTAAATAAATGAATCAATGCAAAAAGAAAAGAAAATGAGATAGTGTCTTTGTGCATTGTCCATTCAAAAATCTGATTGCTGACAGCAAGGAGCTGATTTTTGTGCCACTGGGTGTTCATTTTCAAGCTCCTGTACATCCTTCCTGATGGTAGCAATGTGAAGAGGGCATGGCCTGGGGGACCTTGAGGATAGAGGCTGTTTTATTAAGACACCACCTCTTGTAGATATTCTCAATGGAGTGAAGACTGATGCCCATGATGGCACTGGCCAAGTTCACAACTCTCTGTAGTCTTTTCCTGTCCTGTGCATTGGCACCTCCATACAAGGTGGATGTGCAACTGGTCAGAATGCTCTCCATGGTACACCTGTAGGAATTTGCAAGAGTCTGTAGTGACCTACCAAATCTCCTTAAACTCCTCATGAAGTATAGTCGCTGGCGAGCCTTCTTCATGATGCATAGACATGGAGGCCTCAGGATAGATCTTCAGTGATGTTGACACCTAGGAATTTGAAATTCTTTATGATTTACACTGCACCTCTTGGGCACTGGGGATGATTGACGCCCTTTTGACTTGGGTGGGAACCACCGACTGCAGCAATGAGAGATTGAAAATGACCGTGAACTCTCTGGCTAGTTGGTTGGCTCAGATTTTCAGGACCCTGCCAGGTATGCCATCAAGGCCTGATGCCTTGCAAGAGTTCACCTTCTTGAAGAATGTTCTGATGTTGGCTTCAGAGACAAATATCACAGGGCTATCAACTTCTGTGGGAATTCTCTTTGGTACCATTGAGTTCTCCTTTTCATATAGCGAGTATAAAAAGTGTTTGGCTCAGTGGGTAGTGAAGAATCACAGCCACATATATGATATTTGAACTCACTTTGTAGGATGTAATGGCCTCCATTCACTGCCAGCTGGCGAGTACCTGACTCTGTCTCAAGCTTCTCTCGGAATTGTCTCTTTGCTGCTCATTTGGCCTTCCATAGGTCATACCTAGACTCCCCATAGAGATCTGGATCACTGGTCTTAGCAGGATGTGAAGTTTTGATTCATCCATAGCTTCTGGTTGGGATACTCCCCATATGTACGCATGGGCACACACTCATCCACACAAGTCTTGATGAAGACGGTGACAGCCATGGCATATTCATTCAAGTCTGAGGATGCGTCCTTGAATTTGGTCCAGTCTACTAATTCAAAGCAGTTCTGTAGGTGTTCCCTGCCTCCTCGACTACACTTTCACCATCTTCACCACTGGTGCTGAAGTCCTCAGACCCTGCTTGTACGCTGGGATTGGAAATACAGTCAGGTGATCAGACTTTCTGAAGTGCGGTCGTGGGATAGCTCAGTTAGTGTTCTTGATGGTGGTGTAGCAGTGGTCAAGTGTGTTCGCTCCTCTGGTTTCACAGGCAATGTGTTGGTGATAGTCCATTAGAGACTTCTTCAGATTGGCCTGGTTGAAGTCCCCAACAATGATCAGGAAGGTATCAGGGTGTTGTGCTGTCTCCTGGCTGCTGATCAGAGAGCTAACCCCCTCCAGTACTAGCCTGATGTTAGCCTAGGGCAGAGTGTATACAGCAACCAGGATGATAGAGGTGAACACACTCAGCAAAAAAAATGGACGACACTTGATTGCCAGATGTTCCAGTTCAGGGGAGCAGGACTGGGACATAACCCTTACATTTGTGCACAATGATGAATTGATGATGACACAAAGCCTGACTCCGCTTGTTTTTCCTGGACACCAGCGTTTAATCTGCATGGTGGAAGGTGAAACCCTTGGACTGTGGCACTGTGTCCAGAAGGCCTTCATTCAGCCATGTATCAGTGAAGCACATCGTGCAGCAATCCTGATGTCCCTTTGCTGCTGTAATCTGGATCTGAGTTCATTCAGTTTATTTTCCAGAGATTATAGGGTAGGGAGTGGAAGCCTCATGGCCTGGTGTCTTAGTTTAGCCTGTAGCTTCCATCTGTATCTGCGTAGTTGGGTCTTCTTTTAATGGCCCAAATGCTGACTATTTGCTTTGCCTTCTGTCTTTAAATGGCCCAATGCTGGCAGTTTGAATCATCCATGGCCTTCAAATGGACCATGCATTGGATGTATGAATCACCCACAGTCTTTAAATGGTCCGTGCACCAGCTGTTTGAAGCAGCTGCTGTCTTTAAGTAGCCCGTGCACCGGCTGTTTGAATTGCCTGCTGTCTTTAAATGTCCCGTGCGTCAGCTGGTTGAATCTCCTGCAGTCCACCGATATTTGCCATTCCAGACAATCGCAAGATCCACCAACTTACCAAGTAGAGTGGTACTTACTGGTAAGTTCATTTCTGTGGCTGTGGATTTGAGATCTAATAGTTCTGAACAGGAATATGTGACAATTCCCATTGGAGAAGCATGAAAAGTGTTGCCGCTGCAAGGCGTTATCTTTTCTTTTGTAAATTGCCCCCGATGCAGAGATGAGTGGTAGAATCTGGGGAAGGTTGACCGGAAATTAGCGAGAATAAAATGGGATAAGAATAAATGGATGGCAGTTGGTCAGTGCGGCCTTGTCCTTCATCCATGAAGGCTAACTCAACAGATTCGTGGCAGATTGACAAAATGAGTTCAGCATTCAAAAACTGCATCAGACACCTTGAATGTTGGAGTTTGAACCAGTTTATCATCCAGGGTATCCTCATGCAGTTATCGATTTCTGTTCTTTTTCTGTCACCGGAGGCCACTAAAAGCATATATATTATTGAAGGAGGGCAAGGTAGGCTGTGAAAGACGAGTTTCCAACGTTTGCTGTGAGATCAGTACCCTCGGTCAGACTGTGCAAACTTTACTATGTGGATGTGGATCTTTCCCATATTTGCATTTGGCTTTATCAGAGCATGATTAGTTTCCCAGAACAAATTTGAGAGAAAGGAAACATTACCTCCACAAACCAAACAAAGGCAGTTTTGAAATTTGTCTATTTACACGCGTGACCAGTGTTTTGCTAAAGCTCTTGAAAAGTGATGATAATTGAATGGTACCAGTGTGTTTGTGGGGAGCCTAAAGAGTTGTAAAGGTTTTATAAACAGCCATGCTAGCATCAGCCTGAGCATTTCCAACAATGTTTGTTAATCTCACTGAACAAGTGTGTACCACTTACAGTGCAAATACACCCGGGTTCAAAGGAGTCATTGGTGTAACTTTGCAAAATAGCTCCTCATTATTATCAGGAAGTTTGCTGAGAGCCCAATCGTCAAATTTAATAAACTCTTAAGCAATCTCATGTATAAAAACAAACCAAAAATATTGCTGTTTGACATTATTCCTCCTGATTGTGTTTGCAAAAGAATCTGAAAAAAAAAGGGATTGATGCTTGCCATCTTGAAGGTTTTTAATCACCCCTTTGTTATGGTTTACATCAGCTGTAATAATTGACTCAAAAATGACAACCATTTTTCTTCTGCTGTGTCAATCATCTATTAGCAGAGCTGCTCCATAATTTGCTTGTACTCTTTGACTCTTGGACTGTACTCCTTGAAGTTCAGAAGAATAAGGGTGGACCTCAAAGAAGCATTTTGAATGTTGAAATGCTTGGACAAAGTAGATGTGGTTGTTTTTTAGTTAAGATGGCACAACTTCAGGATTGAATGGGTGCCTGTTTAAAACAGAGATGCAGAGGAATTTCTTTAGCCAGAAAGTGGTGAACCTCTCCGGAGCTCGAGTCATTGGGTGTATTTAAGGCAGAGATTAATAGCTATCTGAATAGTCAGGATATAAAAGGTAATGTGGAGAAGGCGGGGGGGGGGGGGGGTGGGGCAGCTGTGAGAGAATGGATCAGCTTGGAATGGTGGAATGGACTCGATGGGCTGAATAGCCTACTTCGTCTCTGATATAGAACCATACAACTGTAGAACATTGCAGCATAGAAACGGGTTCTTTGTCCCTGCTAGTCAGTGCCAAACCATTTTTTTTGTCTAGTCCCATTGACCTGCTCCCAGCCCATAGCCATCCATAATCCTCCCATCCATGTAACTATCCAAATTCTTAAATGTTAACATTGAGCCCACATTCATCACTTCAGCTGCAGCTCATTCCACATCCAACTGTGTGAAGAAACTCCCCCTCATGTTTTTCCCTTTTCACTCTTAACTCATGTCCTGTGGCTTGTATCTCACCTACCCTCAGTGGAAAAAGCCTATCTACATTCACTCTGTCTATCCCATCAAAATGTTAAATACCTCTATCAAATCTCCTCTCATTCTACTATGTTCTTTTTTTAATTTTTTTTTTCACACTATGAACCATACTGAGCAAAATACATACAGACATTTTTCTCTTGAATATACTCAGTGTCATTTTCTCCCCTTTCCCCCCCTCTCTTCCCTCTCTCCCTCACCCCCCCCCCCATTCATTCAACATTCAATTTATATGATACATTAAACCCGTTAAACAACGTCGTCACATAATAAAAATAAACAAGAAATTTGTGTCTTCTACTTTTACATACTGGGTCAGTTCATTTCGTTGTCTTCTCCTTCTGTCATTCTCTATTGTGTTCCATGTATGGTTCCCATATTTGTTCGAATACTGTGATGTTATTTCTTAAATTATATGTTATTTTTTTCCAATGGAATACATTTATTCATTTCTATATACCATTGCTGTATTCTGTTATCTTCTAATTTCCAGGTTGACATAATACATTTTTTTGCTACAGCTAGGGCTATCATAATAAATCTTTTTTGTGCTCCATCCAAATCAAGTCCAAGTTCTTTATTTCTTATATTACTTAGAAGAAAGTTCTCTGGGTTATTTTATATGTTGCTTTTTGTGATTTTATTTAATACCTGGTTTAGATTTTCCCAAAATTTTTCCACTTTCTCACATGCCCAAATTGAATGTATTGTTGTTCCCGTTTTCTTCTTACAGCGAAAACATCTGTCTGATACTGTTGGGTCCCATTTATTTAACTTTTGGGGTGTGATGTATAGACTGTGTAAACAATTATATTGTATCATGCGTAACCTCGTGTTTATTGTATTTCTCATAGTTCCAGAGCATAGCTTTTCCCATGTTTCATTCTTTATCTTTATGTTTAGATCTTGTTCCCATTTTTGTTTAGGTTTACAGCTTGTTTCCTAGTTCTCCTTTTCTTGCAGTTTGATGTACATGTTTGTTATAATTTTTTAAATTATCATTGTGTCTGTAATCACATATTCAAAATTTCTTCCTTCTGGTAACCTCATACTGTTTCCCAATTTACCATGCCTGCCTGTCCTGCGTCGGACAGTCACCAACGAGCCTGCAGTGGATGTGGACATACCCTCCATAAATCTTCGTCTGCGAAGCCAAGCCAAAGAAAGAGAAAGGTTTTCAGTTGGTGGTATGCAAACATTGTATCATGAGTTATACTATATTTGTCCTTCATTTGTTCAAAAGATAATAATTTATTTCCAAAAAAACAATTTTCTATTCTTTTGATCCCTTTTCTCTCCCATTCTCTAAAGGAAAGATTATCTATTGTGAAAGGGATTAGTTGATTTTGTGTCAGTGTTAATTTTGGTAGTTGATAATTTATTTTATTCCTTTTTATGTGAATCTTCTTCCAAATGTTGAGCAGATAGTGCAATACTGGTGAATTCCTATGTTGCACCAACTTTTCATCCCACTTATATAGTATATGTTCAGGTATCTTCTCCCCTATTTTATCTAGCTCTCATCTGGTCCAAACTGGTTTTTCCCTTGTTTGATAAAAATCTGATAGGTATCTTAATTGTGCTGCTCTATAATAATTCTTAAAGTTTGGTAGCTGTAAGCCCCCTTGTTTGTACCATTTTGTTAATTAATCTAGTGCTATCCTTGGTTTTCCCCCTTTCCATAAGAATTTCCTTATTATTTTCTTTAGCTCCTTGAATAATTTCTCTGTTAGGTGAATTGGTAATGATTGAAATAGGTATTGTATCCTTGGGAAGATGTTCATTTTAATACAGTTTACCCTTCCTATCAGTGTTAGTGGTAAGTCTTTCCAGTGCTCTAAGTCATCCTGTAATTTTTTCATTAATGGCTGATAATTTAGTTTGTATAGATGGCCGAGATTATTATCTAGTTGTATACCTAGGTATCGAATTGCTTGTGTTTGCCATCTAAATGGTGATTCTTTCTTAAACTTTGTGAAATCCGCATTATTCATTGGCATTGCTTCACTTTTATTTGCGTTGATCTTGAACCCCGATACTTCTCCATATTCCTTCAATTTCTTATGTAATTCTTTTATTGATATTTCTGGTTCTGTTAAGTATACTATGATGTCATCTGCAAATAGACTGATTTTATTCCTTCTCTTGTATTTTTATCCCTCTTATTTTATTTTCTGTTCTTATCATTTCTGCCAGTGGTTCTATACCTAACACAAACAGTGAGGGGGATAGTGGACATCCCTGCCTTGTTGATCTGCTTAATTTAAATTGGTTTGATATATATCCATTTATTGTCACCTTCACCAATGGTCCCTTATATAATTCTTTAATCCAATTAATATATTTCTCTGGTAGGTTGAATTTCTGTAGTACTTTGAATAAATAATTCCATTCTACTCTGTCAAAGGCTTTCTCTGCGTCTAAAGCAACTTCCACTGTTGGTGTCTTGTTTCCTTGTACTGCATGGATTAAGTTAATGAACTTACAGATATTGTCCGTTGTTCGTCTTTTTTAATAAATCCAGTTTGATCTATTTTTGGTACACAGTTGGCCAATCTGTTTGCTAATAGTTTAGCTATTATCTTATAATCTGTGTTAAGTAGAGATATTGGTCTATACGATGCTGGTGTTAGTGGATCTTTCCCTGTCTTTGGTATTACTGTAATTTTTGTTGTTTTGCATGAATCTGGCATGTTTTGTGTTTTTTTCAGTCTGGTTCATTACTTCCAGGAGAGGAGGAATTAATAAGTCTTTAAATGTTTTATAGAATTCTATTGGGAGACCATCCTCTCCGGGTGTTTTATTGTTCGGTAGTTTTTTTAATATCTCCTGTACTTCTTCTATTTCAAATGATTTTATTAATCTATTTTGCTCCTCTGTTTGCAATTTCGGTAGTTCAATTTTAGTTAGAAATTCATCTATTTTGTCTTCTTTCCCTTCGTTTTCAGTTCGATATAGTTGCTCGTAGAATTCCCTGAAATTTTCATTGATCTCCGTTGGGTTATATGTTATTTGTTTGTCCTTTTTCCTTGATGCCAATACCGTTCTTTTAGTTTGTTCTGTCTTAAGCTGCCACATTAATTTTTGTGCGTTTTTTCTCCTAGCTCATAATACTTCTGTTTTGTCTTCATTATGTTCTTCTCCACCTTATATGTTTGTAGTGTTTCATATTTTATTTTTTTTGTCTGCCAATTCTCTTCTTTTAGTTGTATCTTCCTTTATTGCTAATTCTTTTTCTGTACTTGCTATTCCTCTTTCCAACTGTTCTATTTCCCGATTGTAGACCTTCTTCATCTTACTTACATAACTTTTATCTGCCCTCTGATGAATGCTTTCATTGCATCCCATAGTATAAACTTATCTTTCACTGATTCCGTATTTATTTCAAAGTACATTTTAATTTGTTGCTCATTGAATTCTCTAAAATCCTGTCTTTTAAGTAGCATGGAGTTTAATCTCCATCTATACGTTCTCGGTGGGATGTCCTCCAGCTCTATTGCCAATAACAGGGGTGAGTGATCTGATAACAATCTAGCTTTATATTCCATTTTCCTAACTCTCCCTTGAATGTGGGCTGATAACAGGAATAGGTCAATCCTTGAGTATGTTTTATGTCTACCCGAATAATATGAATATTCCTTTTCCTTTGGGTGTTGTCTCCTCCATATATCCAAAAGTTGCATTTCCTGCATCGATTTAATCATAAATTTGGTTACTTTGTTCTTTCTATTAGTCTTTTTTCCAGTTTTATCCATCTTTGAGTCCAAATTAAGGTTAAAATCCCCTCCTATTAGTATATTCCCTTGCGTATCTGCAATCTTCAAAAAGATATCTTGCATAGGTGAATATACATTGAGCAAATTCCAAAATTCTGAATATATCTGACACTTTATCATTACATACCTCCCTGCTGGATCTATTATTTCCTCTTCTATTTTGATTGGTACATTTTTATTGATTAATATAGCTGCTCCTCTGGCTTTTGAATTATATGATGCTGCTGTTACATGCCCTATCCAATCCCTTTTTAATTTCTTGTGTTCCACTTCAGTTAGATGTGTTCCTTGCACGAATGCTATATCAATTTTTCTTTCTTCAGTAAATTTAACAGCTTCTTCCTTTTGATTTGGTTATGTATTCCATTAATATTTAAAGCCATATAGTTCAACATGGCCATTTCATACTTTGTTTACCTTTTCTTTCCGTTTCCTCATCACCACCTTCCCTTCTTATCCATTTCTGTTTTCCTTTTTTGAACACACTGTAAGACAACACTTCTAAAACATAAAATATTTCCACTATTCCCACATCTAAAATTCCCTTAACCCCAATAGTCCCTCCCCTCTCTGAGTTGCCCTTTGTCCCTTGTCGGGCAACCACATCTCCCCTCTCCATTTGGATTACGAATCCGCTCACAAGCGTCAACTAATTTTGCAGTGACTGTTATTCTTTCCCCACCCAGCCCCCCTAGAAAAGATTTTAATCTTCACATATAACAAAGCTCACTCTCTTAATTCACCCCTTACTTCCTTTCTTCCTTTTCTTTCCCTTCTTAGTTCTTACTTATACTTCATTCTTTTTCTTTATATATAGTTTGTCATCATTCTTGTTCTTGTTACATCTCTTCATCTCTCTGTCTGTTTTGTAGGCGTTCTGCAAATTCTTATGCTTTCTCCAGATCTGAGAACAGTTTGCTTTGCTGCCCTGGGATAACTATTTTAAGCACCACTGGATATTTTAACATAAATTTATAACCTTTTTTCCATAGTGTCGATTTTGCTGCGTTAAACTCCTTCCTCTTCTTCAGGAGATCAAAACTTATGTCTGGGTAGAAAAACATTTTTTGACCTTTGTATTCCAGTGGTTTTTTGTCTTCTCTTATTTTTTTTCATTGCCTTCTCCAGTATATTTTCTCTTGTCGTATATCTCAGGAATTTTACTAGAATGGATTTTGGTTTTTGTTGTGGCTGTGGTTTAGGGGCTAATGTTCTGTGTGCTCTTTTTATTTCCATTCCTTCCGGTAATTCTGGCATTCCTAGGACCCTGGGGATCCATTCTTTTATAAATTCTTTCATATCTTTGCCTTCTTCATTTTCCTTAAGTCCCAGTATCTTTATATTGTTTCTCCTATTATAGTTTTCCATTATATCCATCTTCTGAGCTAACAGCTCCTGTGTTTCTTTAACTTTTTTACCAGATTCTTCCAATTTTTTTTTTAAGTCATCTACCTCCATTTCTATGGCTGTTTCTCGTTCTTCCACCTTGTCGACTCTTTTTCCTATATCTGTCATGATCATCTCTAATCTATTCACTTTTTCTTCTGTACCTTTTATTCTTCTTTTTATTTCACTGAATTCTCATGTCAGCCATTCTTTTAATGGTTCCATATATTCTTTAAAAAAAAATGTATTCATGTACTGTCCCTTCCCTTCATCTTCCATTTCTCTGTGTAGAGTTGATGTTCTCCCCCCTCTTCCTCTGAGTTCACTCCAGGATCTATGTTCTCTACCTCTGTCTCTTCTGATCTTCTTGTTGGGTTGTTTATCTCAGTTTGTTGGGTATTTTTGTTTTTATTTTTTTTATTAAAGGTGTCTTGGTGTTGGTCGTCTTTCTCTGGGTTGGTCATCTGCTGTTTCTCTGATTTCCTTTTTTTGCTCTCTTCCTTCTCGTTCCCGTTATTTTCTCTGTTTTTCTGTTGGGAGCCTTGCTGTTGGGTTATTCTTGTCTGTTCAAGCTGTGGAGATCCACTCCTCAGCTGGTCCCCCCTCCCGTCGGTGTTGTTTTTGTCGTGTGCATCGCGCATGTGCGAGGATTCACGCATGTGCAGTTGCACATTTCTGTTTGGCTCCGTGAGCCATCTTTGTAGTCCTGCGCTCGGGGTTTCCACTGACCTCAGGGAGCAGGTTTCTCTCTCCACGGCGGGCCTCTTCGTACAGGTAAGGCCTTCACCTTTCTCTTCCAACGTCTTTCCTTCTTCTTTTCTTCCTGTTGTTTTTGGTTTTTCTTTCTTTGGTGCCATTTTCTCCACACCTTTATTTTTAATTTGTTGTGGTTTGTGTGTCTGTGGCTTTGCTTTTTCTTTACTCTTTTTTCTTTTCTGGAGAGGGCCGGTATTTTCTTACCGGTCACGACTCCATCATGTGACTCCCTCTCATTCTTCTATGTTCCAAGGAATAAATTCCTAACATGTTTAACCTTTCCCTGTAACATATTTCCTAAAGTGCACAACATCCTAGTAAATCTTCTCTGCACTTTTCCATCTTATTGATGTCTTTCCTGTAGTGAGGTGACCAAAACTACACACATACTCCAAATGTGCCATCACCAATGTCTTATAAAACTTTAACATAACATCCCAACTCCTATACTCAGTACTTTGATTTATGAAGGCCAATATGCCAAAAGCTCTCTTTACAATCCTATCCAATAGTGATGTCACTTTCAGGGAATTATGTGTCTGTATTCCAAGATCCCTCTATTCTACCGCACTCCTCAGTGCCCTACCATTTACCATACATGTCCAAACTCCAAAACTTCACACTTATCTGCTTTAAATTCCATCTGCCATTTTTCAGCCCATTTTCCCAGCTGGTCCAGATTCCTCTACAAGTTTCAAAATCCTTCACAATGCTTCCAATCTTAGTGTCATCTGCAAACTTGCTGATCCAATTTACCACATTATCATCCAGATCATTGATATAATTGACAAACAACAATGGTCCCAGCACTGATCTCTGAGGCACACTACTAGTTTTATAGATTATCAATAGCTTACCAAAGAGGTTCACATTATCAAGAGGCTTGTTTGTCCAGAGTGCATAATGGGAAAATTTGGACAGGATTAAGACGTCTAAACCAATGCAAAGGGACAACTTGGTTGGTGCAATAATTGGAGGGACAATTTTCAAGGTGCAACATTGGAGTGTTTACTTTGAAACATGCAAAATTTAATTGTCCAATTTCTTACATTGCAACAGTGTTTTCACCACATATGCACATAATCAGTTGGGAAACTTTATATAGCTTTCACTTAGAGGTATCACAGACATAGCTGTGACTCTTCCCACTAATGGGAAGCAAGGTTTTAGATGAGAAGCACACATGTAAAATTGATCTCAATGCAACTGCTGGAAAGAAGTGATTGGTTCAGAATGATGGGCCAGAGAAATGCTGTTTTGTCAGATTGTATATGTACAGTCAGCTGTTAATAAACTTAAACTTTAACTTGGATCAAATTTCTTTAATTAATACTTATTTGAAAGCTAAGTAAAATCCCCATTTAATCATGATGACTGAATTAATGCCTTAATATAACTGAGCAACTGTTGAGATATAGCAATAAAACTAAAAGTCAATATGGGCTGCTATGCATCCATAATTTCATTTCTATTGGTGAGAGGTGACCAAATTTAAGTTCTTGGAAGTCACTATCTTGGAGGATCTCTCCTAGATTCAACACACAAATGGCATCATGAAGAAAGCACGTCTGCACTTCTACTCCCTCAGGAGTATGTGGAGGTTTGGTATGACTTTTGAAACCCTGGAAATTTTATTCAGATTATGGTGGAAAGTCTGCTGACCAGCTGCATTACAGTCTTGTTCAGGGACACCAATAACCCTGAGCGAAAAGCCCTGCAAAGGTACTGGACACAGCCCAGGATATCACAGGCAAAACCCTCCCCACCATCAAAACATCTACAGGGAATGCTGCTGTCAGCGAGCAGCACCAATCATCAACAATCCACACCACCAAGCACACACGTTTTTTCTCATTGCTGCCATCAGGAAAGGGGTATAGGTGCCACAAGACTTGCACCATGAGATTCAGGAACAGCTGCTACCCCTCCACCATCAGACCTCTCAGCAATAAACTCAATCAGGGATTTAAGAAAGGATTCTTACGGTTGCACTTTATTGATATGTTTTTCCTCGCTGTATTGCACAGTTTGTTTACATTTGCTTACTTGTTTACATGTAAACCATGGATACAGTTTTTTTTTTCTTGCTCTACCATAGGTGGAAATTCTGCCTGGTCCACAGGAAAAAGAATCTTAGGGTTGTATGTGGCGTCATGAATGTACTCTGACGACAAATCTGAAATCTTTGTCAATTTTGTTCTTTTTGCATGCTTGTCTAAAGCTCTAACTGTAGTACATTATACAGGTTTTTACCTCAAAAGGTTTAACCTGCATGAATGATGCATAACTGATTAAATGAGTGCAGCTAAGTCTGACGCCAGGACCAGATTCATAGAGGCTGGTGAGACATATTTCAGAGTCCCTCTGCTAGTTGCTATTGCAACTTTGCTATAAAGCTAATTGACACACCAAAATACACACTGCACCTACTTCAACAATCAAATGAAAGCTGTGCTTGTTTTTATCTCCTTTCAGACAAGGCAACCAAAGTGAATAGTCACCGCTGCCCCCCACCCCACCTTTTGGATCAATAGCCAGAATCTAATTCAGCCAAGGCAAAACTTACTGTTTTGTCTGATCCTGATTGGCTCATTTAGAAGTGAAAATTACATACATTGATTATAATTATTTGAGTAAATTTATCTGCATATAAATGTTGCACATGAATTCCAATCCTCGTTTTTTTTTCATTAAAAACCAGTAGGATCTCTGAACAATATATAAGATTCAAGGTGCTTTGCAAGAACATGCTAAGACAAACTTTAGATACCGAGGCACTTAAAGAGATGGATGATGTGGAAAATTGTCATTCGGGAGGTTTGAAGCAACGCCATAAAAGAAAGACAGAGAGGGTTCGGAAAGGTTTTTTCAGAACTTTGTGCAAAGGCACAAGAAATCAGTGAAGCAAATGGGAGGTGTACAAGAAGCCATAATTGGTGGAGCATTGAGTCCTTGCAAGGTCATCCAGATGAAAGTCACACTCATTGGAGAGTGTAATGTCATGGAAAAATTTGAACAGCAGACCAACGTTTCAAAATCAAGTCTTTCGGACATCTGATTAAAATTAGTTGCAGATAGCTGGGGTCATGACATTTCTAACCCAGTTATCTATCTATTTAGCTTGGAATTTGATTGATCAGTATCTCTGCTGATTGAAGTGAGGTGACCCTCTTGAGTTGAACCATTCTGACAACTATATCTTTTCCAACGTTACATGGCTAAGATTAGCTATTCCATTGTTAACAACCAGTATAAACCTGATCATCCCTGCTTGCAATTTTCACAAGAGTTCCCTCTCCCAGCCAGCATACAATAGCAATGAGTCTGGAAGAATGCTCTTTAATATGAGCATCCAAGCACTTCCACTTACCTTCCCAAGACCACCAAAAGAAATTTCCTCTCTATGTGCATACTTCCATGTGCCTTTGAAATGGAATCCAGTTAAAATCTCTTAACATTAGTGATAGGCAGTTAAGTATTCCCATTACTGTGCTTAAAACAAGAAAAGGGCTAGATTGGAGTCATTATTGATGGGGCAATGTTTTTTCATGCCCTTTGATGACAGGAGTGACATCATCTCAGTGTCGACCTCCATCTGGCTGGCGCTTCTGCCATTGTCCGCTGTTTTCTGCTGAGCGGGAGGCCACACGGGATGATGGCCATTGGTCCCTGCAGGGCCCCCATGGTTGCCGTGTTTGCTTGCCATTTTTAAGCCTGGTCATGACTCAGTTCCTGGACTGCTACATGACCACACACCCCCGCCCCACCCAGAACCAGCAATCAGAGTGCCCGTTGCTACTTTGGGTAGCCTACTTCTGTGTCACAGGGGCTGAGTCTCAACGGGCTAGCTAATGTCTATAAGGGCCGGTTTCAGGCGGTTGAGGATGAAGGTTTCCTTTTTGCCAGCAATGTCCAAATACACAGGGCAACCCATTATGCCAGATGACTCTGTACGGACCCTGGTATAGCCGTTGGAGAGATGCCTGGTGTGCTCCCCTTCGCACAAAAACATATTCGCAGGGGATGAAAAGTTTGAGCTGGCCATGTGTGGGGGGGGGGGAGGGAGGCTGTGGAGGGGCTATGGTACCCAGTTTTTCCTTCAGCTGCTTCAATGCCACTGTAGTGGTTTCCAGATTGGCCAAGAACTCCCCTGGGATTACCAAGGGTGAGCCGTCGACCATTTCCACTGTGGGGGCATTAAAGTCCTCTTTTGGCTTGGTGCGTCTCCCCTGGAGGACCCAAGGCAGTTCGTCCACCCAGTTGGACCCCTTGAGCTGGGCCATCAGGGTTGTTTTTAAGTGTCTGAGAACAATTCCACCAACCTGTTGGCTTGCGGGTGGCATGCCGTGGTGTGGTGGAGTTGGGTTCCCAGTAGTTTGGCCAGAACTGCTCAGAGCCCTGAGGTAAACAGTGCTCCCCTGTCGGAGGTGAGATGTTCCAGGACTCTGAACGTGGACACCCAGGAGCAGGTCTCCGTGGTCGTGTCAGCCATTGAGACCACCTCCAGCCACCTTGTGGAATGGTCAACCATAGTGAGGAGGTATCTCACCCCATGGGAAACGTACAGGCAATACCACGACCTGAAGTTTCTTTCTAAAAAGAACATCATCCAGAGCTGGACACTCGATGCCATCACTATATCATCTTTGAATCTAAATGCAGGAAAACCCCTCCCACCAATATTGTCGAAATATCCACACTGGTGGTTTAAGGTGGCAGCTCACAGCTACAATCGCAGAAGAAATCAAGGAGAGCAATAAATGTGGACTGCAAACTAATATAATAAGAAAGTGCAGGACGTCATCGCAATAATTACATGAGACAAGCATTTGCTTTAAGTGAGCCTTATGAGCAAGTAATCCAAATATGGTGAAAGCCACTTCTCTGTGTGAATCTGTAAATGAGTCATTGTATATGGTTACTGGACCCTGTAGCCCACTGAGACCACATACCAAGCATTCAACATCCACATGTACAAATCTCATGTTATTGTCCTGGTATCCCATTAATTCTACCACTTGCCTGCACTAGGTTCAGTTGATTGTGGCCAATAACCTTCCTAATCCTTGTGTCTTTGGGATAGGAGAGGAAATTGGAGCAAACTTATGCAGTCAAAGGGAGAGTGCTGGAAGTCAACCGACCCGGAATTCCGGAGGTGTGAATCAACCTTCTGTACAAGCAGCATCACTGAGCTCCATGCCCAATTCCACAACCGCCCCCCCCCCCCCAAAGTCTGCAGGGCTTCTGTGAATCTGGGATCCAAAAATGGCAGATTCTAGTCCTTTAATGGAGGAAGGCCAGTCATTGACAGGCAGCTGATCACTGAAAAAAGGGCATTTGTACCCTGTCGAGATAGATATCTCTGAAATATAAAGAAGCAAGCTGTCAGGATAACATCAGCAGAGTTAAAAAGCAGGAAACTGCAAAAGTAATAGGAGTTTTTTTTGGTCATTTTAAACTGAAGGTGTTGATGTTTTTCATACTTCAGGATTGAAAAGGGGTATGGTGCAGTGAGGTGGGCATTTTTATTTTGCAGATCATTTGCTCTTTGAGTGAGTGACAGTTATAGAGCAAAATCCAGTATCGATCACACCAGACGAGATGAAATAGCCATGACATTTTGAAGAGAAATGTGTGAACCACAAATATGAGAGTGATAGATGCAGCATGACAACACATAAATCAATACAAAATACCAGGATTCCTTAATGCCATGAGCCTCGTGGTGTATCTTTGAATTACCAGGGTCTACACGGAGGTTCACCACTCTTGGATTTGACGGTGCTTTTGTATTGACTGAATTGTCAAGAGACACTACAGCAATAACAATCAGGCTGCCAATTCAGACTCTCCCCACTAAAGCTAAATTCCATTCCTCAAAGGGGCTCAGAAGTTGAAGAGCTTCTTTAAGCCCTGAGTGAATACTGTAAAGGGCAAAGGATGCACAATTATGATGGGCTTTAAGAGCAATCACCGAGTTTGAAACCAATCACTTAATAAAATATTCAATTGTTTTATTTTTCAACTCAAGATTTAATGGTTCGACAAAATTTAATTTTGCTCATTTAATTTTAATTTTTAATTTTAATTTAGAGATACAGCATGGTAACAGGCCCTTCTGGCCCACAAGCCCGTGCCGCCCAAATGCACCAATTAACCTACAAACCCTGTATGTTTTTAGAGGGGGGAGGAAACTAGAGCACCCAGAGGAAGTACACACAGTCACGGGAAGAATGTAGAAGCTCCATGCAGATAGTGCCAGATTCAAATCCAGGTCACTGGCACTGGAATAGCGTTGTGCTAATGTTATACTAACCGTTTATCAAGTTATGCTTCTAAGAGCAAGGTGATGTAAATCCTTTGCATAGACATTAAGTTAATTTCTCATGGATAAAGGCTGCTTTCTTGAGACACTGCATCATGTAGATGTCTTTAATGGAATGAAGACAATGCCCATGATAGCACTGGCCAAGTTCACAACTCTCTTTTCTTGTCTTGTGAATTGGGACCTCCATACCAGACAGTGATGAAACCAGTCAGAATGGTCAGGTTGCATCTGCGGAGAAAGAAATAGAGGCAATATTTCAGGTCTATGACTTTCCTCAGAACTCTCAAGAGATAGGAAATGAATGTGCTTTAAGTTGCAGGGAAGGCTTAAATGTGCAGAGAACAAAGGGAATGCCAGTGATTGGGTGGAATCAATATAAATAGGATGATGCAAAAAGGATTTAGTGCCAATTGAGAGAGGGTAGAGAAGGATAGTTCATTGCAGCTGAGGTGTCTGGATGAGATGTGATGGATTATATCATATTTTATATTGTATATTGATATGTTTTGAAGGAGATAGATTTTGGGAGTAGTGTAGGTCACAAACAAACACAAGCACTTCACAGAACAGATCTCATTTTAAATGCCAGAGCTTTGCTCAAGCCAGACAGTCCAGGCTCCGAGTGCCATAACAAAAACTTTGAAGAATGATTATAGAGATTTCACAAGTAGGTGTTAATTGGACATGCTGTGGAGTAATGGATTATTGTTTTGGAAAGCAACAGATGAACGGATTCAGAAGATTGGGTCTGGTGTGCCAATCTGTCTGATTGCAGTTTGCTATTCTAAGAAGGCTATGTATTTTTGCAAGCAGAGAGAGAGAGAGAGAGAGAGAAGTGGCTTCTGCAGCAAGGCAAGCTGGCAGCTTGTTTAAAACCCTTTTGATCCATACACGAGGAAATGGCTGGCTAGAATGTTTCACCTGAAATAAGGGTAACAAAAAATATGTGATGCCCTGCAGAAGAAAAGGTTATCATTTGGAAAACCCTAATGAGGCAAGTTTCTTTGGTAAGACACTGAAGTAACTGATGGAAGTAAATCAGTTTGTGTGTGACCAACGAGCAATGAATCTCTCTCTGAACCTTCCAGAGCTGTGATTATTTAACCGTTTCCAACAGAGCCTGGTGAAAATTTATAAAGGTTAAATTCTGTGCAGAGTATAAGAATTGCCTGATACCAATAAACTTAGAGGAGTGAGAAGTGGGATTGAACTGTGAAACAAAGAACTTTTTTGAACTAACACACACATTTCATACACATACACTTAGAATTAGAAGGGGGTAAAGTTAGGTTAAGTTAAGTTGAAAGTAATAAGTTAAAGTTTGATGTTTTTATGTTTAAATAAATTTAAAAACTACTTTTGTTTAAGTAACTATTTGTCTTGGTGAATTTCTATTGCTGCTGAGTTTTGAAGTTCTCTGGGCCCGTAACTGTGTATACAGAGGGAAACATTTTAAAATCCAGCAGATGCTGAAAATCTGAAATAAAATTAGAAAGTGCTGGCACTATTGAGGATGTCAATCAGCATCTATGGAAAGAAAAGCGAGTTAACATTTCAGAAGTATTAACTCTTCCTCTTTCCACAGATACTGTCTAACCTGCTGAGTGTTTTAATTGTTTACTGATTTTAATATAAATCAATTAAATTAATAGGGACAAATCAGTAAAGCAAAAAAGGAACTGGATCCATGGAATATGAAACACAACATTTGTTGGAAATTTGAAGAATGGAGACTTCAGAATAGGTAATAGATCATGACGTGTCTATGGAGGAAGAAAAAATGTCAAGTTTATAATTTTTCACTAGAATTGACGAGTTCTGGTGCAGGTAACGAAGCCAAGTAACCTAGAGGTGTTGATTTCCAAGTGAGGTGAAAGCAACTATATTTTAGAATTATATAATCGTTCATCTGAATATGCAGTAAAGGGAGATTATTTGGTGCCTGTTTTGAGATCAAAGACGCAAATGAGAACATAGATGGCATGGTTAAGAGGTTATTTTTTAATTATTTAATTTTAAGTTTCAACTTTAGAGATACAGTGTGGTATGCAGCCAAATACACATAACCTACAAACTCATTTGTTTTTTTGCAGGGTGTGGGGAAACCAGAGTACCCAGAGGAAACCCATGAAGGTCACAGGACAGAAGTACAAACTCATTACAGACAGCACCAGATTCACACCTGGGTCACTGGTGCTTTAACAGCTAACCACTGCACTAACTGTGCCTTGGGTGGTTTGTCGATGACACTGAAATCGGTGGAACGTTACCTGAGGTTGCAAGTGGATCTTAATCAATCGACTCAATGTGCTGAGGAATGGTCGATGGAGTTCAACTCTGATAAGCAAGATATGTATGTTGGGCAGGATTTATATGATGAATATTTGAGTCTGGGTTTTTTTGTGGAATAGAAAGACCCAGGGATATGGGTGCATAATTCCTCAAAAGTGGTGTCACACAATAGAGTTAGAGGACATCCCTCCAAGAATGTATAGATGGAGATTAAACTCCATGCTACTTAAAAGGCAGGATTTTAGAGAATTAATTGAACGACAAATTAAAATGTACTTTGACATAAATACAGAATCAGTGAAAGATAAGTTTATACTATGGGACGCAATGAAAGCGTTCATCAGAGGCCTTTTCTTGTTTATTTTTATTGAGTGACAACATTGTTTGACGGGTTTAATGTATCTTAGATTCTGAACTTTAAATGAATGGGAGGGGAGGTAGGGAGGGTGGGAGGGGAAGAGGGAGGGGGGGAGAAAACGACACTGTATATATTTGAAAAGGAAAATGTATGTATCTTGATCAATGTGGTTTATAGTGTGAAAAATAAAAAATATTTTAAAAAGTGGTGTCACAGTCAATCGGGTGGTGAAGGCAGCATTTGGCATTCTTGTCTCATTAATCACAGCACAGAGTACAGTACTTGGGACATCACATTACAGCTATACAAGTTATTAGTAAAGCTATATTTGGAATTCTGTGTGCCATCCTGGCTACCCTTCTCTCAGAAGAATGTGACTAAATTGGAAAGGGTGAGAAAAATGTAGAGGGAGGAAGCCAAGAGATGACTTTACAGAGATGTCTACGATTCTGAAGTCACAGTCTTTTTGTCAGGTTAGCAGAGATGACTACACAAGAGTAATGGTTTCAAACAAGAGTGGGAAAGATTTAAAAAGGACCACAGGGTTGACTTTTCCACACAGAGGGTGGAACGAGTTGCCAGATGAATTGATGGAGATGGGTAGAATTATGATACTTAAAAGACATTTGAATAGATGCATGGAGGGAGAAAGGTCAGAGGAATTTGGACTGAATGCAAGAAAATGGAACTAGCTCACCCAATTTGGGTAGCATGGATGATTTGGACTAAGAGGCCTGTTTCCATTCTGTATAGTCCCATGAATACATGGCAATCAGTAAATAGGAATATTTCAGGTGAGCAACTTTTGGGAACTCATTCAAGTGAATATGAACAAAAGTGAATGTGTTTCATATCAGAATATTTTGTGTAACCGAGCAAAGGTTGAAGGATATTTCATTGGAATATTTCCATCAGTTACTTCATTGGCCCACAGAGTCTCTACAGACCATCATTCATTCACACTAATCCTTTATTAAATTCTTCTCTCATTCCCGTCAACTCCTGGGAGGACTCAACAGTGATGGACCAGGCTGCTGCAATGGGTTTAGTGGACAAAGGACTTACTCCAGGTCATGGGCTGCTGGAGACTAGTTTCTGGAATGCAGATGTCCAGGCTAGGATCCGTGAGGTCTTCTGAAGGGCCTCAGATTTGACAGCTCTAATTGTATTGGGGGCTGGGAACCAGGAACCAAGGAGGGAGAATCAGATGATTGGAGCTTGGGTTCAACTCTGGACTGGGCAGGTGGCCATGCAGCTATGGAGGATACATGACCGCAGGAGGCTGCATCATAAGAGGAGGTGGCGGGATCCATGGACACTCTGTGTCTCTGAAGGGACTTTGCTTCTCTTTCTCATCTCGATAGGAGGGCTGGATTAGTGCCACCTCTACATGTGGCTTTACAGGACAAATAAATTTTGTGTATCTTGTGTACATGACAATAAATGGAATTTCAAATTTTGAATTCTTCCCAAATTGTACCAATTACCTGTATGCTATGTTCGCCAGCCTGTAATCCATAATCTATGGGATGTGGGAGTAAACCAGATTACATGCTGGAAATCCACATGGTCACAGGGAGAATGTGCAAACTCCACACAGACAGTTCCAGAGGTTAAGACTGAACCAGAATCAATGGGAGCTTTGAGGTAGCAGTTTACCAACTAGCCATGTCATTTTTTATGCATGGTTTGGGTAGCTGCTTAAGGGTGTGGCTGGGGGTCCAGCTTCACTGGTGGGTAGCCACACAGATGGCAATCACATCATGAGCCATTTTGAAAAAGATACAACTGCAAATTGATTAGAATTATTAATCGGTTAGAACAAGAAGCACCTAGTGCACTTTTGAATAGAAGTCTGCCTGATATTTATTAATTCAGTAATCCCTTTCACAACCACCCAAAATGCTGCCACGTGGCACAATTCTAAGTACAGAACACTGCAGGGCAACATCTGCACCTGAAAAAAAATCAATGCTCATGCCCTTTGATTCCAGTGACTTAAAATGTTTTGCACTGCCCTTCGATTCAATGTTGCAACTGTTTGAACAGCTGTTTGCAGAAGTTGTACAAGTGCAAAGGAATCCACAGAGAGTGATTGCGTTTCAGCTCAAAATACAATTGTAAGAAATAATTCTTAGACAAATGGATGAAGTGTCCACCAGTTGAATTTTTTCCTCTCGTGTAATGCCACTGACCAGAATGTTGGATTGTTAAGCAGATAAATTAAGTCTTAATTGGTCTCTTCCAACAATGGCAGTTGGCCATATTTAGATCAGACAAGTACAATATGAAAAATATTCCTATTACTTGAATCAGGCATTCCCAGAGGAGCCCTCTTTTCAAATTCTCATGTTATGGGTTATTATAGGCTACAAAGTGTACCATTACCTCCTTGGCAGGTGCAGGAAACAAAATCATACCCCAAAGTCTGAAACTGGGTTGCCAGGAAGTGCAGGTGCCTCTCAGTTATCTGATAGAATATAGACAGAGAATATACAGCACACAGCAGACCCTCAGCCCACGATATTGTGCAGACCAATATAAACCTACTCTTTCCTCACGCACATAGGCCTGTATTTTTCTTACATTCACGTGCCTAGCTAAGATTATTTTGAATGTCCCTATTGTACCAGCTTAGACCACTACCCCTGGCAATGCATTCCAGGCACCCAACACTCTCTGAGTAGAAAACTTAACTCTGACATCTTCCCGAAACTTTCCTCCCTTCAGCTATGCACCTTAGTTCTTAACGCGCATCTGGAATTCTCATGCAGCCAGTAAGCAATTCTAAGAATGTAAACCAATTTGTCTGTAAGGAAATAAGATAAATTAATTTTTTTCATCCAATATTATTTATGGTAAATGTGGAGGATCATTTTAATTCATTAACCTAAGAACAAGAATGTTGAAAACAGCTGTGCATGAGCATGTCCCCACCAAATCGTTCAGTTTTCCCCAACCAGAAGCCTTGCATGAACAATGTCCCTTCTTCCAGAACATCAGTGTGAGCAGTAGGAGGCCCAGTACCGACCTTTGCGGTTACCCCGCTCACCACTGATTGCCAACCAGGAAAACACCCCTGTATCCCAAATCTCTGCTTTCTATTGGATAACCTATCCTTTATCATGTTATACATCACCCCCAATTCCATGAATCATTATCTTCTGTACAAGTATTTTATGTAGCACCTTATTGATGGCCTTCTGGAAAAACAAGGAAGCAATATCCATTTGATCCCATCTATCTACCGTGTTCATTATATCCTCAAAGAACTCCAGTAAGTTTTTTGCTGAATTCATGCTGTGTCTGCCTGTTGGATCTTTTATATTCCTGGTGCACCAGGACCTGCTCAGTGTCCAGAGAATTTTGGTAAGTTAAAGCCTCTATTATAACTTCTGCCATATTTTTCAGTTTCCTGGAATTAATTCTATCAGGACCAGAGGACTTATCTATCTTTAGATCTTCAGATCACTGGCATTTAAATCCTGAGATCCAACACTACACAAAAAGAAGGTGTGACCTATGGAAGACCATCTCTAGGTGAAGTGGAGATTCTGGGTGAGAATGGAAACCATAAAAGATACCCGACAGCTGTGTCAGACAACTGACATAACCTGCTATAAAACCAAATCTGGTGCAGAGGTGTCAGTAAAGCTTCACTTCCAGATATACTCAATGCGTTCTATGCCCAATTTGACCACCAAAACAAAGAAGAACATCTGTGCATTCCCATGTACCCTGATAATCCTCTACTGTCAGTATCAGAAGAAGACTGTGAGCTGCTTTCAGAAGAGTGAATCTAAATAAAGCATCCAGTGAGGACTGAGTAGCCAGCCGAGTACAGAAAACCTATGCTGATAAATTGACCAATGTATTCACAATATCTTCAACATCTCCCGCTGACAGGGCATGGTGCTCATTTGCTTCAAACAGGCCTCAATCATTCTAGTACCCCAAAAGAGTGTGGTAACCTGCCTGAATGACCACTGGCCAGTAGCATTAATATCCACAGTGATGAAGTATCTTAAGAGACTGGCATTGAAGCATATCAACTTCTATCTGAGGGGCACATGGATCTGTTCCAATTTGCCTATCTCAGCAACAGGTCTATGGCTGATGTCATCTCACTGGCTCTTAATAAAATACTGGAACATCTAGGAAGTAAAGATGCGGGCACCAGGATACTCTTTATTGACTACAGTTTGGCATTCAACACCATCATACCCTCAAAACTGATCAGCAAATTCCATCATCAGGGCCTCAAAACCCCACTGTGCATTTGAATCCTAGATTTCTTCGCCTCCAAACCCTAGCAGTGCAGATTGAAAAAAATCATCTCCTCCACAATCTCCATCAGAACTGAAGTGTCACAGGGCTGCGTGCTTTACCCCCATTCTACTTGATTTACACCTACGACTACATGGCATGGTACGACAACAACACCATTTACAGATTTGCTGATCACAGTAGTGGGTTTATAAAAAGGGGCAATGAATCGGCATACAGGAGGGAGACTGAAAACTTAGCTGAATGATGTACTAAGGACAACCTTGAACTCAACATCAACAAAACCAAGGAGCTGACTGTACATTTTAGGAAGGGAAAACCAGATGGCTAATATTCAAGATTTAATTAATTATCGTCGTAATCAAACTGTGCCATATTGCCTGCTCTAGTCCTCCGTTTCCCAGGAGTGTGCAGCCCCTCATGGCTGCTGTCAATTAATAGGTGCCGCCATCTTGGATATAAGCCCGCGGTCATAGGATTTCAACTAAAATCACCACTGGCTCCCTCAATGGGCTGTTCAAAGCCTGTGCAGGGCCAACGGAAGTCGACTGGGCAGCTGCACCCCGTGGGAGGACGCCATCTCCACTCCAGTGTATGTGACTTACCAATGATTCTACAAGCCCATGGGGATTTTTCACAGACCTGCATCTCTTCAAAGGAGAAGAAAACAGCAAGCAAGCAGTTACTTCGAAATTTCAATCTGATCACATGTACAAACAGCTGAGAAGATGGCTTCAAAACAAAGCCCTCCAATAAAAAAAAACAGGAGGTCAATAGGGGAAAAAAAAACAAACAAAATTTAATTCTGAGAGTCAACAACTTCTTCCAAGGACTTCCAAACAGATGAGCTTACTTTGTACACACATTAACAAGCTCAACTTGAGCTGTCAAGAGAGGCAGCCTCCAGTTTATATTCAAACTACCTGACTGCATCTCCAATTCTGTTCTGGTAACCTTCTTTATTTTTCAGCCACTATCTCAAAATTCTTAAGTGCTATTTGGTTGTCTAACAGTGCTCCAGGAGTGAATGCACTGATTGTTTTTAAAAATTGGTTAATAATGAAATTCCTACTAGGGCTTAATCCAAATATTTAAAAAATCACCAGTAGATTCCCAGAGAAATCTGATTTTCCCAAAATTATACAGAGAAATAATATATCATAGTTTTGCAATATGCAAAAGTACTGGAGAAACTCAGGTCATGCTGCATGTATCAGAAGTGAAAGGTAAACATATCTTTGTCAAGGTACGAGCAAATAAAAATCCCAGCAGGCTCCTGAATAAAAAGGTGTGAAGAGGAGTAGAGAGAAGGGATGACGGAGCATGAGGAGGAGCACAGACCAACAGGTAAGGAGTCATAGGTGGATATAGATCGGGTATGGATAAACTAAATCTGAGGAGGAGAGTCTCTGAATGGAGAGCAGCAGAGATTGCAGAGGGCAGCAGTGAGAGAGACTCTCACAGAAGACTCTTCAAAGAGAGCACCAGATTCTTCAGGACAGGCATCAATTGAAGACAGTGGAGCAACTGAATAGATGCCATCGTCTTCATTTGATTCTGCCTTTACCACTTTTATTTTGCTCAAATCCTATTTCTATTAATTAGTATATTTCAACATGATGTATGTAAAACAAAGTAAATTCAGCACTTGCCCTCTTCAATCCCAGTTCTCCCTTCCTCTCTTTTCCTTTGCCACAACCCAGATGCCATGAATCACTTCCTCCATTGATTTTTTTTTTCTTTTTGAACAAAATATAGTACCTATCACCTATTTTCAACATTTTTTTAAGATTTCCTCAGATCTTTGAATTTCCCTAGACAAGCTTGGATCTTCAGTGAAGATCCCGGCTGCTTAAGGAGTGTAATGGAGCCCAACCATAAATACAGAAAGCAGGCTGCTCTATGTGGGTGGCAGCAAAATAACACACAATGTCTGTAGATGTCATGCTGCGATCTAACCCACAATGTGTCAATTGATCCATAGGTACAGACCCTTTCATTCAAATTAACAGTATCCTCATTTATTTTAATTAAATTTTAATTTAGACATACAACAAAGTAACAAGCCCTTCTGGCCCATGAGCTCATGCTGCCTAATTAACCTATAAATTTTGCATGCTTTTGTAGGGTGGGAAGCAACTGGGGCACCCAGAGGAAATTGATATGGTCATGGGGAACATGTACAGACTCCTTCCAGACAGCACCAGATTCGAACACTGGCTGTTGGTGCTGTAATAGTGTTGATCTAATAGCATTAATTTGGTGAAGTCCATTTGACACAACTGCATTACATGATGACAAAGAAACTTTTGATTTTACAAACAAAATCTCAAATTGTGTGGTTACAAGGCTGACAAAAGAGTGTGTGCTTTTGCAATCCTAGTTTCTGATCTGGTAGGAAAACAAGAAAGACTGCCGATGCTGGAAAACTGGAGCAACGCAGAAAATGCTGAACGAATTCAGAGGGTCGGGCAAAATCCAAGGAAGGCAATAGTTTACTCCGGATGAAGTGTTTTCAGCCTGCAACATTGATTATTGACAGCTCTCCATGGATGCTGTCTGATCCATTAAGTTCCTCCTGCACTTTGTGTGTTATTCCTTCCAGATGCTTAAACTAGTTCAGTTTTGCTCCATTTGTGTGTGCTCAATACCTTATAAACTAGTGAGAATATATAACTGGGTTTTCATGTAGCCAGAGAACAATGGTTGTGTTTTAATCTATCTATCTTGGTATTTATCAAGTTCAAGTTTATTATCATCTGACAGCACAAGTACAACCTGACAAAACAAGGATAACTGGTTCTCAGTGCTAAACATGCAGGCACACAACCAGACATAGCACACATGCAGACAAAGAATACATACGCAGGACAAATACACATAGACAATTAAATAAATACATATTTTTCAGGAAATATTAGAGTCTCAGATAGTTAGTGTGAGCATTTCCTTCAATTGTTCACTATTCTCACTGCCCACGGGAAGAAGCAGTTTCTTAGCCTGGTGGTGCTGGCTCTCATATTCCTGTGTCCCTTTCACAATGGGAGCAGCTGAAAAATGCTGTGTGTGAGGTGGGAGGGGTCCTCATAGTTTTGCATGCCCTCTTCAGCCAATGTTCCTGGTAGATCACGTTGGTGGTGGGGAGGAGACCCCAGTGATCCTCTCTGCCACTCTTATGGTCCTGTGGATTGACCTCCGATTCATTTCCCTACAACAACTATACCACACTGGGATGCAGACAGTCAGGATGTTCTTGATAGAGTTCTTGAAGAAGGTTGACATGAAGACTGAAGCCTTTGCCCACTTCAGTCTTCTCAGGAAGGCAATCGTGGTTGCACCTTCCTGACAAGTGAGGAGATGTGTGTCCATGATAGGGAACTTGGCACTCCCTACACTCTCCACTACCAAGTTATTGATGTGTAGTAGAATGTGGTCATTCCTGGTCCTCCTGAAGTCCACAATCATCTCCTTCGTCTTGTCCACATTGAGACTCAAGTTGCTATTCTTACACTGTATCAGGAGACTTTCCGCCTCATCTCTGTGACTCAATGTTGCTGTTGATGAGGCCAACTCTGTTGGGTAATCTGGAAACTTGAGGATTCTGTTGGAGCTGGATCTGATGATGCCATTGTGAGTGAGTAGCATGAACAGGAGTGGGACGAGCACACAGCCCTGAGGTGCGCCAGTGCTCAGCGTAATGGTTCTTGACTGTGGTCTTCCTTTTTAACTTATCACTCTTTAACTTAATTTCATGTTTCCTATTGCGATGTTTTTAAAAATGTATTTTATTGTATATGTCCTTTTTTCAATGTACAAGACAATAAACTCTATCATTTTTATTCTTGCACTGCCTATTTAATTACATGAAGGTTAGTTGTCTGGATAGGATGCAAAACAAAACTTTTCACTGTCTTGAGACGTGATGGTAAACAATTCAATTCAATTCAGTTAATTCTCAGATATTCAGTGGTGAATAACTAATACTGTGAAAGAAGCTTAATTCTCTCGTTAGACAGCTGCACCAGGGCCTATTCAGTAAAGTGTGCCAATTAAACCACTTGTTCAATGCTGGCCATGGGTGAAATTGAACAAAAGTGCAGGTGATAACAGGCTAGATAGATATTACCAGGAGAGATAAGGTGTCCTAAAGAAACTCATTCCAGCCATCAAGTTGATACTATTTCAAAAAATTATATGGATCCCAAACCTCTTCAGGGTCTGAATTTCAATACCTGTGCAAAAAACATCAGGATTAGGGCAAAATATGATAATGCACCTTGTTATTGGCACAGAAGTAAATACATGAGGATTTCACAATAGAGCCAATGGGATTTATGATGAAACATCTTGGTATTGGGTAGATTTAATGTATATTGTGACTGCTTTATGAGGCACCTATGTTCAGTTGACAGGCCTGACCCCAAGCTTTCATTTGCTGATGACCTTATTCCTCATCCCCATCCCATTCTGATCTTCCTGTGTTCTGCTGTCTGCATTGTTCCAATAAAGCTGAATGTAAATTAAAAGAGCATCACCTCACCTTTTAACTTAGTACATAACAGCTTTAACAGTGAGTCCAACAATTTTGAATGATGAACATTTTTATTTCAGATTTACAAAATAAACAGTCAAGGTTCCTCAACTCTTCCTCCACTACATTGATGACAACATTGGTGCTGCCTCCTGCATCCATGATGAGCTTGTCACCTTTATTCACTTTGCTGTTAACTTTCACCTCGACCTCAAATTCCCTTGGTCTATCTCAAGACCTTTTTTTCCTTTTCTTGATCTCTCTGACAAACTTTCTACAGACATTTTTTACAAACCTACCATCTCCCACAACCAGCTCAATTACACTTCTTCATACCCACTTCCCTGTAAAGTTTCTAATTCTTTCCCTCAATTCCTCCATTTCCATCGCATGTATTTCCAAGATGAGGCCTTCTAGTCCAGATCATCCAAAATGTCTTTCTTCTTCAAAAAAAGATGTCTTCCCCTCTACCACCATCAACCCAGCCCTTACCCATTCATCTGCCCTGGCCTCCTCTGCCCTGAAGCTCAACAAAAAAAGGATTTCCACCATCCCACTAGCCATCACATCCAACATATAATCCTCTGCAATTTCTGTCTCCTACAACATGATCCCACCACCAAACACATCCTTTACTTTCTTCCCATCTGCACCTTCTGTAGGGATCGCCACCTCCATGTCTCCCTTGTCTACTTATCCCTTCCCTTTAATTGCCCCCATGGCACCTTTCACCTTTTACTGCAGGAACTGCCACACTTGTACCCACACCTCCTCCCTCACCATCATTAGGGGCCCTAACTAGCCATTCCAAGTGAAGCATAGTTTTACTTCTGAATCTATGGGAGTCATCAACTGGATCCGGTGCTCCTGTTGTGGCATTCTCTACATCAGGGAGACTGGACACCGACCGGTAGATTGCTTCACTGAACACCTTCACACTGTCCGCATCAACGACAGGGATTTCCCAGTGGCCACCAAATTCATTTCTGTGTCCCACTCCTGCACTGACATGTTGGTCCATGGCCTCATTCACTGCAAATCAGGACCACCCATAAATTGGAGGAACAACACCTAATATTCCATCTGGGCACTCTCCAACCAGGTGGCATTAACAACTTCCTCTGCAGTTTCTGCCAGACCACGCCCCATCGCTCCTCTCATTCCTATCCCACTGTCTCCTTTCCTCCAACTCTGCTCTCTATTCTCCCTCCTCCCTTTGTTTTTAGTTGTGCCCTCCCTCCATTACCCACTATTACCTCTCTCCTGTGACCCTATAGTCCTCCCCCTGACCTTCACCCACCATTTTATTCAGACATCTGTCTACATTTTGCTCATACCTTGATGAAGGGCTCATGTTATGCATTTTTATCTTTGTTGTATAAAGTACGCTGTTTGACCTGCTGAGTTTCTCATTGTGTTTTTTACTTCAAAAACTGCATCTGCAGACTTTCGTGTTTTACTCTCTGTTTTTGTTGACTGTCTGTTGCCTTCTGTGGATGCTGCCTGTCCCGATGAGTTCCTCTAGCATTTTGTGTCTTGCTCTGACTATTCCCTCTGGAAATTTCAGCAACTATTTCTATTTTCCCATTTCTACCTCCCCATGGTATAATCTAGCCATTGTGCCCTTAATTGATCTCCTATATACTAAGTGGGAGTTCCAGGGTTTCGATTCAGTGAGGATGAAAAGATGACATAATACTTTGAAACTCGGATGATATGAGACTTGCCACAGAAGCAGTAGGCTGCGATGTCCTTATTCACCTTCTGGGCAGAATGGTGATAGTGCACCTCATTGCTTTTGGTGAAGGGTGTATATGTACGGGTGTCATTGATGTAGTGTACTTCGTTCTGCGTATGAAATCCTTGAGAGTTGCACTCATTCAAGCAAGGGACACTTTGCACTGTCCAAGGTGCGCTTTGTGGGTAATCCATCAAGACTCTCAAGTCTGCCGTACCAAACGGCCCAGTACCTAGAACATTGTGAGAGAAGAATACTGCAGAAGTACTTCAGAATGGCTCCTGAAGAGCCTTGGGCTCTGAAGGCTTCCTGATCATATTGGAGGTTTGGATCTGAAGCTGAGGTTGCCGATGGTTTGAACTAGAGTCTGTGCGGCTGCAGGAGCTGTGGAAGTGTTGGAGATGAATCCACACACACTAAGTGTCTCTGACGGGACACTCCTTTGCTTTTCTTCCTCCTATAGTCAGGGGCACCAGGTCATGGTGACTCTTTAGACCATTTCATGTCGGGCCTTCACCTTGAGGCAGCTACAGGAGTGGATGGAAAACTAAGAACCTACCTAAAAGGATGCTCCAGTGTCCCACTCAAACGAGAAGTACTTTGTAGTGCCCATGGAGGTGGGCCGACTGGTGCCATAGCTCCGCCCGCCGACATGACATCAATGAAGCGTGCCAAAGCAGAAGAGCCCTATATACTGGATCATGGCAGCCTCAGAGCAGGCCAGGCAAATGCTGATGATGTTTACAGTGTGTCTTGCTGTTCAAACTGAGAACTAGCACACCCTCGGTAAGGCAATTAATGCCATTACAACTCTGATGTCCGTGAAGTCTGAGAATCGTATCATCGAGATTCGGAAATTATTCCTTCGGAGGTTATTGAGAAACAGATGGTAATTTGAGCTGGAAAGGCGAGCAGAGCGTAGGCACCACAAATGAAGGCAAAAGCTACTTATTAGCTGAATAGCTCTGATAACTCATTGAACTCTCTGGAGAGTCTTTTAGTTAATAAAAGCCTTGGTTTGGATCACCAAGCCTTTGGTTCTTTTGACGCGCATTACATAATGTCCTCACCAAATCTGATGATGAAGAGTGGAGGTACCTTTCACTTTGTGCTGGAACTCATTGAACCTCACCTAAAGCTTCAGATAACAAATTAGAGCCTGGACTTCGATTTGCTGTCACCCTGTTGTGGTATGCCACCCCTTGTGAATATCGATCCATCAGTACCATCTTTGGTATAGGTGTCAGCACTGGTGGTGTGGCAGGTGACTGGAGCTTTGAAGAAGGCCCTCGCTGAAGTTTAATCTCCCTGCCAAGTTGAACATGTCTCCAGCAGACAATTGATTGGTTTGTGGCAAGAAGCTACCCAATATGTGCTGGTGCCATTGATGGGCCATATATTCCCATTATTGCCCCCATGGAAGCTGCAGCCTACTACAATCGCAAAGGGTGGCACTCAGTTGTTCTGCAAGCAGTTGTTCTGGTGAATTTAAGCCATTGATGTTTCCCACCTCACGTGTCTCCATGTAGATAATTACACTCTGCTTTCTGTGTTACAGCTTCACAGATGTGTTTGTGGGGTGGCTTGGCCGCATGCTCAATGCACAAGTACTTGCCAACTCCTCCCAGTACAGAAAGGCAGAGGAGCAGGGTGGATCCCTCTTCCCACATGACGTGGGTGTGCTCCCTTCAAAGCCCTTCATGCTGAATTTATTCGTGGTTCCAGTTTCCTTGGCCAGGTGGCTGTTGCATTTTCAGGACACGGTTGTGACCTGGGTGTGAAGTAACACTGGCAGGTCCAACGATGCACAGGCCTGCAGTGTGGAGACCAGTGTGAATCCAGATTGGTGAACTAACTACATATCTGTATTGTTGTAACCACAGTTATCCCAAGATGTGAATGGAGTGGAGGTTCCAGCACATTTTTTGGGCGTTGTGGCATATCCCCTCAGAACATCGCTGATGAAAGGGTTCACAAGGCATTGCACACTGGATCCAGGACAGTGAAAATCTAACAAAGCCCTATCCTTGCGGAAGCAAGGATAGTGGTTGGACATGCTTTCGGTCATCTAAAAGGCTGATGGTGGTGCCTGTCCAAGTGCCTTAATATTTGTACTGCTTTTGTTCCGGATGTTGTGTTTGCATGCTGTGTACTGCACAATATATGTGAACTCAACAATGATCATTTTCAGCCAGAGTGGGTGTCTGTTCCAACAGATCTCCCTGCACCAAACAGTCAGGATTGTAATGATCAACAGGCACATGGACACCAGGCCATCCGTGCTGCAATGATCTCCATCCTGTAAAGGGGATGGGAGGGTCTCAGGAGTTGTTGTTATCACCGGGGTATGTCCCTCCCACCCACCAAACCCACCTTCCCCACTTGTTCCCACCCCCACCCAAATGCTGTGACATGAGTCAACTGCATGGTGTCCTATCTGCTCTTGTAATGTCATGAAGCAAACTGTATGAAAGAAATGAAATACAGGAGACTGTACGACCTTTTTGAAGTTTAATAAAAATTGTTTTCCATGGCACATGTATGGTTTTTTAAATATTCAAGTTAGGTAATTATGCTAAAGGCAACACATGACATAACAATTTAACACACACATGTCAAACTCTGGCCCGCAGGCCAAATTTGGCCCGCGATATAATTATATTTGGCCCGCAAGATCATTTCAAAAATGTATTAGAGGTGGCCCGCCCTTCAGCGAGAGCCGATGCTGTTTTTTGGTTATGTCACCCCCACCATCCTCCCCCTTCATTGCACATCCTTCCCCATTGTAACACGAGAAATTGTAACACGAGAAGTCTGTCGATGTCATCAGCCGGCAAGCCAGTTGGAAGGCTCCCCGCACAACCAGTCACTTGTCGAGCGGTGCGGCGGATTGGCGAGTGCCTGTGATTTCCTTTTGGCGTGACGGGCATGGCAGGCTGCGCACGGCCCCCGGGCAGCGCGAGCCCCGCACGACTGGCACCGGACGGCCCTTCCACAGCGCGAGCGCACTTCTCCCGGTCGCCACAGCCTTCAGCGCTTGCACCCGTGCGGACCACAGGGACGGCTGGTTCGGCCCTGCACGTGAAGAGAGAGATGGTAGCTGTCTGCAAAGGCTGATCGGCAGCGCTCTGAGCCTGAGTGGGTGGGTAAGCAGGGGTGGGCAGAGGGTATAGGTGAGGAGTAATGGGCAGGGGAAGTTATGGTGGTGCGAGGGGCAGTTAGAGGGAGGGATGGGTAGAAAGAGGGGTGGATAGGGAAGAGGTAAAAGGGGAGGGGCAGGGCATGTAGGGGAGGGGTGATTAGAGGGTGAGAGACGGGTAGAGGGAGGAACAGGTTGAGGGGAGAGGCAGTAGAGGGGCGTGTATAGGATGGGGTGGGTAGAGGCAGAGTGAATGGAGTGAGGGGTGAGTAGAGGTTGGGTAAAGGACTGGTCAGGTAGAGGGATGGTCGGTCGAGGGTGAATAGAGGCCTAGAGCCTGAGGAGTGAGCAGGAAATGCTGAGTCCTGATGCAGGCCAAAATGGACACAGCCTGTGAATGCTGACTACATCTCCACAGGGACCAAATATGTTTCCCTCAGGTCAAGCAAAGGGTGAACTTGAGCTACCTACTCCTGACCTGTAACATTATCCTCCTAAAGTTATATCGTAAAGTTTAACATTACATATGTTGAAAGAAGAGAAAACATGCAGATGTTGTTGAAAATTTTCAATAAATATTTAGTTCGGCCCTCGACTTAGTCCAAGTTTTTAATTTTGGCCCTCCGTGAATTTGAGTTTGACACCCCTGATTTAACACATGGCTGCTTTCTTCAATCACAAGTACATATCATGTGTGTCGTGATGTATGACTACTTCCTAGCTCTAAAAACCATTGAACGGACAAATACATAATATATTGCAAAAAGCTAACACTATGACCCACCACCACAATATCACACTCAGTAGTGCGTTAATCCATTGAATAGTGAGTGCACAGCACATTGTACACATCAGTGTTTAATGCCAAAAATTATGAACATTCAAAACAATGTGGTAAATGACTGAGCAGCATAAACATTACTTATTTCTGTAGTTATGTCCAACCCATGCATCATCAAGCATGGGGACCTGGGAAATGACCCAACCAAATTACACCTCTCCATGTGGCCACAACTGTAACGTGCCGGTGTGGAATGATACGGCACGTTGATGGCAAGGGGTTGGTACACGGCATAAGGGGAACCATAGAGCTGCGGAAATGGTTGCTGAGGAGGGTAGGCATCCTCGAATCGAGTGACCATGTTCTGGAAAATGGTTCTGACCATTGCAGCACTAAGTACCCACAGCACAGATGACAACCCAGTTACCGTCTGTGCCTGCTTGCCAAACTCCACCTGGTGCACTGCGTCCTCCTCCTCCCTCAGATGGGCAAGCATTGCTCTCTCCTGATTCAGCTGCATCTCAGCATGCAGGTGATCCCTCTCTCTGTCCTCCTTGTCCAGTGATGTCTTCATGTTCTCCAACTCCTTTGAAAGAAGCTGAGCCTTTGTGAATCTCTGGCGCTTGCGTCTCAAATGGGGTACTGTGGGTCATATCAGGAACAGGGAATCAAAAGTGGAATTACGTGCTTTCCGACAAATGAAGCATTGATGATTCTATACCTGTCTCCTTGGGTGACAGTCCCGTCTCGCCCTTCCATGGACATTGACTTCTGCCACCACGTCGTTGCTTTTGGAGACATCCGTATCTGCACCAGTAGATTTGTCTGCAGTGATCTGTCCCTCCTCGGCCTGCATGTCACCCCCATCAGAGCTGCTGGTTGCCACCTGAGATGACTCGGGGATGAGCACTGGGGAATCAGGGCTCTCCAATGCACTAAACACATTCACTGGTGTTGCAGAGCAGCTAGTCCCTCAGATATTGTGGCATTGCTCAAAGTACTGCCAGTCTAAGCGTCCGCTGCCACTCCTCCTGTTGTGATCTAGTACAGAGTGGAACTTCTTTCTCAGGCTATTAAGCTTGGTAACTACCTGCTCTTTACTGCGGCTGTGACCATGTGCTGAAAGTGCACTGGCCAGTTGTTGAGGGCCCTATGACCTCCCTTTCCTGGCCTTCCTGAGTCATGAAGCCAAGAAGCAGTCTAATCTCTGCATCTCCCCAATTACAAGTCATTATTTGTTCTCCGCTACTCTAAGCCCTCAAAGCTCTTCCTTAATGGGAACATACCTGCAATGCCTCCCTGCCATGCACACTGTTGGGGTTTTAAATTTCCCACTCTTGCACCTCGGGCTGACAACGTCACTGCTACATCCTCAGCCCGCCCCTAAACAGCCGCTTAGCATGTCTGTACATTCAGATCGAATGGCGGAGCGCTGCATTTCGCTAATTATCCCTCTCCAACAGGGGTTGGATTATATGGCTCGGAGACCACCTCCCCATGTTCAGAGAGGTACATGATTATGCGTTTTTGCAGAGGTTCTCTGTCTTTACATTTGGACTTTTGCCCTACGGGCCTTTGTTTGCTTTCCAACAGACAAAAGATGAATTATATCATGTATATTATATTTTTAATGCCTTATTACACAACAATAAAAGGAATCTTTGAACCTTTGAGATAGGAAACGTTATAGGCAGTAAAAGGAGTATCAAGGGCCTAAATTAATGAACATAGGAGGAGAACTTAGAACCGAAATAACACTTATTTTCCTGAAAGCTTGGACATTCAAGTCTGATCCATCATATATTCCAGATCTTTCTTAGGTGACAAGAATAAAACAAAATACCATGGCATGGTTAGCATAGCACTTCTTTGGCTTGGCTTCGCGGACGAAGATTTATGGAGGGAGTAAAAGTCCACGTCAGCTGCAGGCTCGTTTGTGGCTGACAAGTCCGATGCGGGACAGGCAGACACGATTGCAGCGGTTGCAAGGGAAAATTGGTTGGTTGGGGTTGGGTGTTGGGTTTTTCCTCCTTTGCCTTTTGTCAGTGAGGTGGGCTCTGCGGTCTTCTTCAAAGGAGGCTGCTGCCCGCCAAACTGTGAGGCGCCAAGATGCACGGTTTGAGGCGTTATCAGCCCACTGGCGGTGGTCAATGTGGCAGGCACCAAGAGATTTCTTTAGGCAGTCCTTGTAGCTTTTCTTTGGTGCACCTCTGTCATGGTGGCCAATGGAGAGCTCGCCATATAACACGATCTTGGGAAGGCGATGGCCTTCATTCTGGAGACGTGACCCATCCAGCGCAGCTGGATCTTCAGCAGCGTGGACTCGATGCTGTCGACCTCTGCCATCTCGAGTACTTCGACGTTAGGGATGAAAGCGCTCCAATGGATGTTGAGGATGGAGCGGAGACAACGCTGGTGGAAGCGTTCTAGGAGCCGTAGGTGATGCCGGTAGAGGACCCATGATTCGGAGCCGAACAGGAGTGTGGGTATGACAACGGCTCTGTATACGCTTATCTTTGTGAGGTTTTTCAGTTGGTTGTTTTTCCAGACTCTTTTGTGTAGTCTTCCAAAGGCGCTATTTGCCTTGGCGAGTCTGTTGTCTATCTCATTGTCGATCCTTGCATCTGATGAAATGGTGCAGCTGAGATAGGTAAACTGGTTGACCGTTTTGAGTTTTGTGTGCCCGATGGAGATGTGGGGGGGCTGGTAGTCATGGTGGGGAGCTGGCTGATGGAGGACCTCAGTTTTCTTCAGGCTGACTTCCAGGCCAAACATTTTGGCAGTTTCCGCAAAGCAGGACGTCAAGCGCTGAAGAGCTGGCTCTGAATGGGCAACTAAAGCGGCATCATCTGCAAAGAGTAGTTCACGGACAAGTTTCTCTTGTGTCTTGGTGTGAGCTTGCAGGCGCCTCAGATTGAAGAGACTGCCATCCGTGCGGTACCGGATGTAAACAGCGTCTTCATTGTTGGGGTCTTTCATGGCTTGGTTCAGCATCATGCTGAAGAAGATTGAAAAGAGGGCTGCACTTAGCACAATGCTATTAACAGTGCCAATGACATGGGTTCAAATCCAGTGCCGTCTGTGAGGAGCTTTTATGTTCTATCCTCCAGCAGCTCATAACAACCATCAACCACAACTGACCAGAGGAACAAATAATGCCTCAGGAGAATGCACTCATTTCTCCCTCTCCTGCTTCATGACCTTTTATCTGGTTTGTGTGCCTACTTCCTTCAGCGGTTCTCCACTGTGGTTAAAATGGATGGGATTGCAGTCCTTGCATGAGAATTACCTGTAACAGTTCTCCTCCTATGTTCACAGTCACTTCCTCTAGAATTCCACCTCCCTCTTTCCCTTGGGCTGATCAAAATTTTCATCTATAAGCTGCTTCCTGGAAACATCTTTCAAAAGCAGAGTAGTAAATTTCCTGTGTCCACTACTGCCACCTGACTACACACAATCACCACCTAACAAGTGGAAATCTACTGCTGCTTGAGCAGGTTTTCATTCATGCTTGCATTATTTCATGGAGCTTCTTTCTTTCCTGGAATTATATCAGCTGCTTTCATGCTTGACCCCTTTGGAGATAAAGCATTCTCTTCAGGAAGTAGAGAAGGTCAAAACTTCTGTTTCAACTGGCAGGGTGTATGAGGCAGAAAAGGACAGGTGGAATTCTTTGTGAATCTCTGGAAGATTCATAGGATAATGTGTGGCAAAAAAGTGCCCCATTGTCTGCAATGCATCTGCCATCCTGCATGGTCATGCCTCTGCAATTTCCATCACCTACAATGTGATTCCAACACCAGACATATCTTCTCCTCTCCTCCCTTCTCTGCCTTCTGCAGGAACGACTCTCTCCATGACACCACTGTCCACTTCTCCCTTCCCACCAATCATCCACTTGAGACTGCAGGAAATGCTACATTTGCACCCACATCTCCTCTCTCACCACCATTCAGGGCCCCAAACAGTACTTCCAAGAGAAACAACACTTCACTTATGAATCTGCAGGTGTCGTCCACTGTATTTGGTGCCCCCATCATCGGATCCCTCTACATTGGAAGATTCTGGATGCAGATTGGGAGATTGCTTCATTGAGCACCTTTACTCTGTCTGTTATAATAATGGTGATCTCCAAATAGCAATCTATTTTATTTCCCTGCCCCATTCCCATGCTGACATGTTCATCCATGGTCTCATGCACTGCTCAACTGAGACCTCCTGTAAATTGGAGGAACAACACTTCATATTCCATCTGGACACCCTCAACCAGATGGCATTTACATCAACTTTTCCTCCAGTTTCCTTTGGGCCCTCCCTCATCTCTCTTGTTCCATATGTCCATTTCTCATTTCCTCCAGCTCTCAACCTCAGCCTCCCTCTCTCTCTTTTTCCCTATCCCTCTGTCTCCTCTCCTCCAGCTTTGAATTCATAGAGCTACCCCCATCCCCTCAGCTTTTCTCTCATGTCTGCCTATCCATGGCAACCTATGGCCTCTTGCTGTTGGCCTGTGCTACTCCCCCAACGCCTTCTTTCCTGCTCCCATCGACCATTTTATTCCAGCACCTGCCTGCTTTTTTGCTCATAAGTTGATGAAGGGCTCAGGCCCAAATCGTTGGTTATATATCTTTGCCTCCTCTGGATGCTGTGGGTCCTGCTGAATTTCTCCAGCACTTTTGTATATTTACTACAATCACAGCATCTGCAGACATTATTGTTCCATCTTATTCTTAAAAAGATGATCTCTCGAGGCTTTCCCCAAATGCAACTGATCTCCTCTGAGCTGAAGTCAGTTAAGGGGGAGAAGAATGAACCAGTGATGGGGTAGGGTCCCATTGATGATAAGTGGAAGGGCTGTCCAAACAGGATCTTCTCTTTCCTCTAACCATGAAATCTCAGTACATTCAAGTTCCTGTATCATCTAATATGGGGAGTAGACTTGAAAGGCTTTGGAGATACAGTTTTGGAGAACTATTACATATGGCTGTCAAAATGGGAACCAGGTACGAGGACTAGGGCTCGTGGGGAGGGGGGAGGGTTGATTGCAACCACAAGGCTTAGGAATTAGCCCATTGAGCCCATTGAGTCTAATCCACCATTTAAATTGTGGCTGATGTATTTTTCCTTTCACCCTATTCTCCTGCCTTCTTCCAATAACATTTGGCACTCTTATGAATCAAGCCTTATAAAGCCTCAGCATAATATCTTTGCCTTTATATTCTTGCTTTCTCGAAATGAATGCTAATATTCGCTTTTCTAACTACCGATTCAATCTGCAAACTAGACTTTAAGGAATCCTGCACTCGGGCTCCAATTTCCCTTTGGACCTCCAAAGCCACAAATCATGGTTCCCAAGGGCCTTGCCTGCTGACAGCTTCCTAATCACTTCAAGGGTTTGGAACCAGGGCCAAGGAGGGTGGCTCAGATGCTGGAGCTCAAGTTCATTGCTGGACCGGACAGGAGGCCATGCGGCTACAGAGATTAGGGGGAGTGCAGAAAACAGCGGTGATGGGATCCACAGACAATGACCCTGAGGAGACTCTCTTTTGCATCGCTCTCTTGCCCTGACAGCAGTGCTGGACTAGTAGTGCTCTCTGTGTACAGGACAAAGAAAAAAAGTACATGACAGAAAATTAATCTTAAATCAGTCATTAAAGTTGTAGAGTTGAAAGAAAGCTGGAGTGACAATGAGAAGGAACTCTTTCAGTGAAATGAACAATTAAAATAATTTTACAAACTAGATTCTAGTTTCTCCGTGTCTCTGAAGGGACGGTCTTTTGCTTCTCCTTCACTTTTTATTGGAGGTGTCAGGCAATGCTAATGGCAATGCTGTATTTGCCTTTACAGCAGGCAAAAGTTTTCTTTGAAAATTTTATTTTTCATTTGCAACAACAACAAATACAGTACTTATCTGTAATCATACAGAATAATAAAAAAAGATGCAAGAAGAATACATAATTTTATATTTTTTCTCCTTACCCTCACCTTCCCTCCTCAAAAAATAAAGAGAAAAAAAAAAGAAAGAAGGCTGCCTGAATTAATCATATATCCTTCATTAATTAATTGAATTTCAAATTTACAAATATAAGTTTAGACCTTAAATTAACTGGGGTGAGTAAGGGTGGGAGCAGCAGATGCCGCTGATGAACTCTTACCAATAAAATCCATATAAGGTTTCCAAATCTTATAAAATTTTTCTGGTTGATTCTGTAAATTATATGTTATTTTATCTCATGGTATACAATTTTGTAAGTCCATTTGCCATCTATTCAACCCCACATTATTATCTAGTTTCCACGTTACGGATATACATTTCTTTGCTTCTGCTATTGCTACACTTAAAAACTTCTTCTAATAAATATCTAACTTCAAATCATAAATATCCCTCAACAAAAATACTTTTGGGTCTTTCAGAACTTGTATCTTCATAATTTGTCACAGTAAAATACTTATATCTTCCCAAAATGTTTCTACTTTTCACATTGCCAAACTGCATGTAAAAAGGTTCCTACCTCTTTATTACATCTAAAATATTGATTAAAGGAATTTGAATTAAGTCCGTGTAATTTATGTGATTATAATATAATTGATGTAAAAAATTAAATTGTACCATCTGACATTAATTGTGTTGGTTATACTTTCATAACATAGTTTTGACCATGCTTCTTCTTGAATTTCTATATTTAAATCTCTTTCCCATCTCAATTTAGATTTAAATAGATCTTTTTTTCTACATAGTCTCTTACAATTTTAATCTTTTGATAAACATATCAGTTATTAAATGTTAAAATTGACTTTGTAATCTAAAATTCAGTCCTAACTTTCTTTTTAGATATGGTTTACATTGATAATAAGAAAAAAATGGTATTATTTGGTATATTATACTTGTCTTTCAATTGGTCAAAATTTTTAAAAAATCCAAAAAACAATAATTTATCCTTTTTTATTCCACAGTTATACCAAATATCAAAAAATGAATTATTAATTGTAAATGCAATTAAAGGATTTTGCTTTAATAACATTCTAACTAATTCCTGTTTCTACATGGATTCCATTCCATACTTTAAATACATGTTTCAAAATTGGTGTATCCATTTTCCCTTTCAACAGTACTTCACGCCATTTATACAAAAGATGTTCAGGATTATTTTTCCCTATTTTATTCATTTCAATCTGTGCCCATGCTGTCTTTTCACCAATCTGATAACAGGAAGACAAAAATTTAAGTTGAGCTGCTTGAAAGTCATTTTTAAAATTAGGCACTCATAGTCCCCTGCATCATATTTCCATGTTCATTTCTCCAAAGCCATCCTAGGCATTTTGTCTTGCCAAATAAATTTTCTTAAATTTTTATTTGTATCTTGAACAAAATGTTGTTGGTACAAAAATTGGTAATGATTGGAATAGGTATTGTATTCTAGGAAAAATATTAATCTTTTATCCTTCCTATTAAAGAAATAGCTATTAATTTAGATAACATTTTATAATCTGTATTCAATAATGATATTATTCTAAATGAAGATGGAAGCAAAGGATCCTTCCCTTTTTTTTGGAATAACTGTTATTAATGCTGTTTTAAATGACTCTGCTAAATCACATTTCATTTGATCTAACAATCCCATAAATATAAGGATCAATAACTCTTTAAATTCTTTGTGAAACTCCAGAGAGAAACCATCTTCTCCTGGAGCCTTATTATTTGGTAAAGACATCTATATGTCATATAATTCTGTAACAGTAAAAGAATTTGTTAATTCAATCTTTTCCTCAATATTTAATTTCAGCAATATAATTTGTGATAAATATTCATCTATTTTATCTCATCCTGATTCTGATTGATAAAATTTCATAAAATCCCTGTGATTTATAAGTAAGATGACCCGATTCCTCTTTTATGGCTATTATTGTTCTTGATAATTTCTCTGTCTTCAATTGCCATGTTAAAACTTTATGGGCTCTCTCTCATAAATCATAATTTTTTTGTTGAATTCACCTTTTATCTCTCTCTCCACTTTATATGTTTTTATTTCATTAAATTTCAATTTTTAAAAATTCCAATATTCTTCGTTTCTCATCATTCACTTGATTCTGAAATTCTTTTTCTAACTTTTTTTTCTTTTTCCAAATGGTTAACTTCAGATATATATTCTTTTAAAAAAAATCTTAGCTGTATAACTTATTATTTTCCCTCTTAAATAAGCCTCCATAGAGTCCCAAACCATGCATTTATTGGTTTCCAAGTGTTCATTAGTGTCTAAAAAAAAATATCTTTTGTCTTATAAATTCACAAAAATCTTGCCTTTTTAACAATGCAGTATTAAACCTCCATCTATAACCTATATTTTGCTCTTCTTCCAATACAATATGTCATAACTAAAAGTGAATATTCTTGCTTGATATTAAATCTTTTGAACTCTTACTGGTATTTGAGAAGAGATAAAAAACATATCTATACATAAGTATGTCATGTTTAAAAGAATAAAATGAGTAGTCCCCGGAACCAGGATACATTTTTCTCCAACCATCAACAAGTTTCATTTCATTCATAAAATTCATCACAATTTTAACTACCATAATTCCACCTGATCTATCCAGCTTCAAATCAAAAGTAAAATTAAAATCTTCTCCCATGATTATTTTCCCTTTTGCATTGGCTAATTTCATAAAAACCTCTTGTATAAATTTTGCATCATCCATATTCGGTGCATATATATTCATCAATGTCCAATGTTCAGAATAAATTTTACAATTTACCATCACATATCTTCCCACTTTATCAATAAATATGTCCAATATATTAAATGGTAAACTTTTATTTAATAATATCATTACCACTCTGACTTTAGAGTTAAATGAAGAAGACATTACCATTCCTACCCAATCTCTCTTTAATTTCACATGTTCTATTTCCATTAAATGAATTTCTTGTAAAAAAAGCTACATCCACTTTAGTTTTTTTTCCCAATATAACTTAATAACGTTTTTCTCTTTATCAGATTCTGAATTCAGTTAATACTAATAAAAGTCAATATCCCTGCCATTAAACACCAATATTGAACCATATGCCCATCCAGAGACTCCCTCCCCCCAATGCTCCTCGTATAACATACTATATTCATAAACAATCCAGGCTTTTAACAAAAAAAGAAGAGACAATAAAAAGAAGTAAGAATAGAATGAAGAAAAACTACAGAGGTGTGTGATGGTAAAATGTCTCATCCCCTGATCTATACAGGATGTAAAAAGTATCACATTTGTGCTCATGACTCCACAGTGGTCAGCATTACACTCCCCACTAACTCACTTGATATACCATACCATCCCTTACTATAGTTTGTCCAATAAATCTAATAACCATTGGTCTCATCTAAATATAGTGGATCACGCGCATTATAGGTTAAAACTTCCTCCCCCTTTAAACTCTCTCGAAACACAATTGTAATTTCAATTACAGTAAAATTCTTACAGCTATGTAATTAATTCAAGTATCAACAACCACCTGTTGTTCTTTAGCAGGCAATGAATCGGCATATACCTTTGCTTCATTAGGCTCTGTAAAAATTCTGTTTCTCCCACCTGGGACAAATACTTTCAGTACAGCATAGCCTTTTTTCCATAACACATCTTTAACTGGATTAAAGTATTTTCTCTTATTTCAATAAATCAAAACTTATGTCTGGATAAAAGAATTTTTTTTTCCATTATAAATCAAAGGTGATGGTCTTTCTTTAGCTTGTTTTTCTGCCAACTCCAATATCTTCTCCCTTACTTCATATTGAAGGAATCTGACAAGTATTGGACAGGACCTTTGGTCAGGATGAGGTTTAGGTCTCAGTGCCTGATGGGCTCGCTGAATCTTCAAATCTCCTTGAAATTCAGCCTGACCCATCGTTGCAAAAAGTTTTTCAAATCTTGACCTTCATCACCTTTAAGTCCAAAAATCTTGATATTATTCAGTCTACTAAAATTTTACAAAATATCTATTTTTTGCATTAACTGATTCTTCTTGGCAGCAGCTTCTGCTTGCACTTTCTTCATTTGATCATTAATAGTTTGAATCTCAGATCCATTTCCTTTAATTTTCCCATTCACTATTTCAAATCACTTGTTGCATTAATCTTTCTATCTTGTCACCATTCTTCTGCACTTCATCAGTTAATACTTCCATAAATTGTCAAAAAAATCTAAAAATTGCTTCATTTCTCCAGAAGATAAAGATGCTTCTGTACCTTTCTCTGCTTTTTTTTCTTGATTGTAGATTGTTTTTGATCTTTCCTTTGCTTTTCCAGGTCCTCTTCTTGATCGTTGGAGCTGCGAGCATCTTGTATCATTTTTTAAAAATTTCCTCCATTTTTTTGCGTGCTCTGCACATGCGTGAGGAGTCAGGCATATATAGAGTCATTTCTTCACTCGATGTCAGTGGCCATTATCAGAAGAGACCCTGTGCAGCAGTGTCCGAAGTCTCCCCACCTTCTGGCCTCTCTCTTTTGGATATTACCTTGCAAACAGCTCCAGGATCCTTTCTTAAGGTAGGCTTCTCTTCCTTTACTTGTTCCTTTTCAGCTCCATTTCTTATATTGCAATAAAGTGCTTTATCTTTCTTTAGTGGCATTGTTAATGTCTTCTGTATGTCTTTAAACAGTTCTTCCTTATATATTCTGTAACTTTTATAATCTTTTTTATCACTTTTTCTCAACTTTTTTGAGGAGACCAGTCCAACCCCATGTCATCAGGTGGCATGCCCCTATAACAGGCAAATGGTTTTTTTTTGTATTACTACATCACAATAAAAGGAACCTTGAACCTTGAATTCTAATATTTTCTTTATGGAGAGATATTTGCATGGAAGACATTTTTTTAAAAATTATTTACTTGCTGATGTTTATTTCATTAACAATGATGAAAAGTTTTCTTTGTCAGCACCGGTACTCCTGGGTGATCTTCAGGCAACAACTATGAAAATCTCTTGTACCTCTTTTGGCAACTTCAGTTTTAGGAAATCACCTTCAACTTAAAACACTTTAATTTTTTTTAAATTTAGACATACACCACACTAACAGGCCATTTTAGCCCACCAGTTCATGTCGCCTAATTACACCCCTATATGTTTTTTTTTAACTTTGGGTGGAAACCGGAGCCCCCTGGGAAAACCCACGCAGACTCGGGTACAACATACAAATTCCTTACGGTCAGTGCAGGGCTCGAGCCCCAGTCCCGATCACTGGCACTGTAAAGGCATTGCGCAAACCCTATGCTAACCATGCCGCTCACTTCTATTTTTCGTCCTTTAGTACAATTTGGATGAAAAACAAATAAAATTTTGAAACTCAATCTTATGATGTTAGTTCCAATTTCTCTGCTGGAAGTAAAATTTAATCAAACATGAAAATACAGTCATCAACACTAAATGACACTTATACACAAGCATCATCCAATCCTCCAATTGCCAAAAATCATATATAAATATTTCTTTTGCAAAATTAACCAAGAAGTCTGCACACACATCACTTTTAAAAAATGTTTTTCATCGCTAGTCCATGTTCAATGTTTTCATTCTGAGAGCTGGAGAAATTCACCTGCTGAACTGCAATTTCTCTCTCAGCAACCCTGTTACTGTCAATAAAACAGGAGAACAGAAATACTGGACTAAAATGTGATAATCTGTTGGTAAACTCTCTTTTGTGTATTATATTCAACCCCAACTTCTGTAGACTTCTTGGTTAATTGGATGAAAAACAATCTTTTTTTGCAAATTCGACAAAACTGCAGAGAGAAAAAAAAAAATTCTTCTGCTTTAAAACAACAGCAAAGCTTTGAGTTTATCTGGGTGGAAAGGAGATGAGATGTGCAAGACAGTCATTTGTCTGTAACATAAGCAGAATCATTACCCCAAGTTATAAAGATTTAAAATTCTGTTAAGGGAATGGATGCAGGAGTTTTGTATTTAACATTTATCCACCAACAGTAATTACTAAATGCATAGAATGTGTAAGATATTTTTTCCATATTTTTGCTTTAGCTATGAAGAACTATTTGTGGTTATTTCCATTGACTTTTTTCAAAATAAACTTATTGTTGGGAATCTGACATATTTATTAAATGACATGGACTTTGGTAAATCAGAGCAAAGGAACTGGAGTTCAGAAATCACAGCTGCCTCCCTATTGAAGCCAAAAGGACAAGATGCAGTAAAAGTGATTTTCATGATGAAGATTCTAATATTTATTGGTCCAAGCTTTTCTTCTTCTGCCAGGTCCTCTTTGTCAGATAGTTTTACTTTTGCTCCATATGGTTAAAAAAATAATAATTAATGGCATAATTTTCTGCCATCTGGAAACTTGCAAGATTGACAGGTCTTCTTAGCCAATTGGATTAATGCATAAAGAATGACCATGGATAAAATTAGATGAATTAGAGTTAAAAGCAAGAAACAATCTCCTGGTGGAACTCAGTGGGTGGGGAGCATCAGTGGTAGAAAAAAGAATAGTCGACGTTTTGGGTTGGAACACTTCATTAAGACTAAATTTTAGTCAAATTGGATACAGCAAAGGAAATTCAGAGGAAAATAAAAATTGGAGAAAGAGGGAAAAAAAACCCACATTGGGATGATTTTCCATAATTTTACTATTGCCTTTCTGCAGCTTGGAGGTTGAGTGACTTTGCAGGATTATGAATCTTGTCATTTAAAAGGTCATTTCATCGTAACATATCAGTCCCAGCTTTCTTTGGTGTTTAATTGATAATTAATGTGCAAATGGAATCCTTTCATGAAATTATCGAGAGACACACCTGACATTTTTGCAAATGATTAAGAGTTTGCATTACCTAACTGTAAAATGCAATGATTTTTGCATCCTAATGCAAGCTGTCTCTTTAATTTCATTGTAATTTTCCCAGTAAATCAAGCCCAATTCATTTACTATCTCCTAGCAGTTTATGAATATGATTAATGAACAACATAGACAGCATTCTGTTGAGCCAGGTAGTTGATAACTTGATGCATTGTTAATAGATTCAATTCAAATAGAATCATCAGGCTTATAGATAAGCCTCATCGGCAACAATGATGACTCGGCTTACAGAGAGGTTGAGAGGCTTGTAAAATGGGGAGAAAACCACAAACTGAGTCGCAACATGAACAATACAAAGGAGGTGATTGTGGACTCCAGGAGGACAAAGATTGATCACACTCCACTACACATTAATGTTTCCATCATGGAGAGCGCAATGTTCCTTGGTGTGCATATAAAGGATGATCTATCTTGGATCCTCATTCGTCAGGAAGGCATAGCAGCATCTACACTTTCTAAGGAGGTTGAGGATGACAAGGCTACTGACTCCCTTTTTGACAACATCTTACAGGAGCACAACTGAGAATTTCCGATTGGCTGCACCATTGTGTGGTCTGGTGGCTGCAAAACTCAGACCGGAAGTCAAAATGGCTGAGAAGATCATTGGGGTTTCCCTTTCCCCTATCGATGGCATTTACCAGGCACATTGTTTAAATAAGGATCAAAGGAATATAGAGGTCCCTTTTCATCCAGCACATAATATCTTTGACCCTCTACCATCATGAAGGAAGTACAGGAGCACCAAAATCAGGACTCCCAGGCTGGGAAATAACTTCTTCCCACAGGCAGTGAGATTGATGAACTGCATCCAAGTAAATCATCAAAAAAAAATTATCTTTTTTTAAATTAAATCTTTATATATAAATGTGATTATTATGTGGAATGTGTGTGCATGTGTGTGTGTGTGTTGGTGTAAGTGAGTGCCTGTTTCTGTGTGTGTGTGGGTGTCTGTGTGTGTGTGTGTGTGTGTGTGTGTGTGTGTGTGTGTGTGTGTGTGTGTGTGTGTGTAAGAGAGCGTTTTTGTGTGTGTGTGTGTGTGAGACAGTTTTTGTCTGTGTATGTGAGAGAGAGAGATAGAGGGAAAGAGAGATAGTGTTTTTGTCAGTGTGTGTGTCAGTGTATGTTGGTGTATGTGAGTGCCTGTTGTGCATGTGTGCGTGTGTGTGTGTGTGTGTGTGTGTGCGCGCACACGCGTGTGAATACACGCTGTAGTCTGGAGAAATGCTAATTTGGTTGGTTATATAAGTACATTTAGATGACAATAAATTTGAACTTGATCTTTAATATCTTGTAAAGTTACATATTCAACTGACAGAAAATATTTTGATACTTATCATGAAGTAAATGGTAACCAAAGATTACCAGTGCCCTTCTATGAACAAAAGTACATTCATTAAATATTGTTTCAAAGATGTCATGTGTGTATTCAATGTTAACTAATAACAGTTCTTAAAATTAAGCATTTGTGTTCTAATTCATTGAAGGAGTGGAGAAAAGATCAGAATAAGTAACCTTTACAGGTTTACAGAAGAACATAAGAAACTGGAGCAGTTCCTTTCTCCGTTTGCCCACACAGTCAAAATAGTACTTCATGGTCCTGCTCTTTAAAAATAAATCTACCTGCCTTTTTAATACATTCCATGACAGCCTCCACAGATTCACTACTCGGGAAAAACTTCCTCCTCATCTCCACCTTAAATCTACTCCCCCAATCTTGAGGCTACGTCCCCTAGTTCTAGTCTCACCAGCCAGTGGAAACAAGCTCACTGTTTTGATCTTAACTATTCCTTTCATAATTTTATTTGTCTCTATCAGATTATCCCTCATCCTTCTAAACTACCAGTACTCATTTACTCTTCATAAGGCATTTAGTTGCTATTCCTATTCTCTCTGCAGAATTCAAGGCCTGCAAAGATTAATGCTCACACACTTCTGGATTATGGCTGCACCAGAGATTTGTAACTTCCTGTGTGCATTTAACAGATTTTAAAGTTTTAAAGTAATTATAAGCAAATAATTAATTTGGCTTAAAAAATCTGAAATATGTGTTAAAATTTAATGCTGATCGATTGGCCAAATCATCCTTTGCCAAATTCATCCTTGTTTTCCAGTCTCTCCCTGGCTTTGCCTCTATTTACAGATATTTTCTACAAGCCTACCAACTCCCACAATTACCTGACAGCACTTCTTCACACCACTGTCCCCTCTAAGGATTCTATTCATTTCTCTCAATTCCTCTCTGTCGCATCTGCTCCCAAGATAAGGTCTTCCTTTGCAGATCATTCAAAATCTCCTACTCTTTAAAAAAAAACATGGCTTCCCCTCTATCATCATCAACTCACCCCTTAGCCGCATCTCCTCCATTTTCTGCACATCTGCCTGGTCCCTCTCTGCCCCTAGGCACAAGAACAGGATTCCCCTTGTTCTCATCAATGAGCCTTCACATCCAAACTACCATTCTCCACAATTTCCATCACACAAAACATGATTTGACCACCAGACACATCATCCCCTCTCCTCCTCTTTCCAACTTCCATAGGGACAGCTCTCTCTCTTTATTTCTCATCCACTCATCCTTTCCCACTAATTTCTCCTTTGGCACCTTCCCCTGTGACCACAGGAGGTGCCACACTTGCACCAACATCACCTCCCTCACCATCATTTTGAGCCCTAACAGCCTTTCCAAGTGAAGCAACAATTCACATGGATCTATTGGAGACATCTACTCCTTCTGCTGCTCCTGTTGTGGCCTTCTCTACATCAAAGAGAGACTTCACGCAGACTGGGAGATCGCTTCGCTGAGCATCTTCATTCTGTCTGCATCAGTGGCAACCATTTCAATTCTGTACCCAATCCCCATGCTAACATGTCTATCCATGACCTCATGCACTGTCAAACCAGGGCCACCTGTAAAGTGGAGGAGCCTCACCTAATATTCCGTCTGGGCAGTCTCTAGCTAGAGTACATAAACATTGACTTCTCTGGATTCTGATAGACCACTTCCCCTTCTCCCTCTCTCTTCCCTATCTCTCTGTCTCCTTCGCGACAGCTCTCTGCCCCCTTATCCCTTCAATTCACAGAACCATCGTCCCTCCCCTGTTTCCTCTTATTTCCCCCTCCTTATCCACCTATTACCTTTTGCCTGTGGCCTTGTGCTCCTCCTCATGATCTCCCCCCCCCACTCACCCTCTCACCACTTCATTCATTTAGATCATATCTTGGTGAAGATCTCAGCCCCGAAACATTGGTCTTGTATCCTTATCTTTGCTACATAAAGTACGCTGTGTGACCTGCTGAGTTTCCCCAGCACTGTGTTTTTACTGCAATCACTGTGTCTGCAGATTTTTGTATTTCACTCTATTTAAAAGAAGATCTAGGTATTCAAGGTGCTACCAGAGGGCACAGCATATGTATATTAAATATGCTTAATAGCATAATTGCAAGGTACCTGTACAAAGAGACAAAGCACGTTTAATCTAAGCACAAACTGCCAGTCAGTGATGGGAAGGAATCTTCAACAATGTCATTGCAGGCACTTAAGTGACTTAGTATCTTCAGAAATATCTTTATTTTTGATCAGAGTCTTCCCACCCAACATCTCAGTGTGAAGACCTTTGCTCCACATAACCATGTGAGTGAGGACCTTTGCATTACCATCTTCATCCGACTACCTTTCCCCAACATTTCCATGTGATGACCTTACCCCAACATCTTCATGTGGGTACATTTGCCCAAACATCTCCATGTAGGGTCCTTTGCCCCAACATCTCCATGTGGGAATCTTTGTCCCAATATCTCCATGTGATGACCTTACCCCAACATCTTCATGTGGGTACATTTGCCCAAACATCTCCATGTAGGGTCCTTTGCCCCAACATCTCCATGTGGGAATCTTTGTCCCAATATCTCCATGTGATGACCTTACCCCAACATCTTCATGTGGGTACATTTGCCCAAACATCTCCATGTAGGGTCCTTTGCCCCAACATCTCCATGTGGGAATCTTTGTCCCAATATCTCCATGTGAGGACCTTACCCCAACATCACTATGTGAATCCCTTGCCCCAACATCCCTAAATGAGGACCTTCAACATCTCCACATAAATACCTTGCCCTAGCATCTCCCTGTACTCATTTTGCCCCAACAGCAATTCTAGAAGGTGGCTCAGCAATGCCTTCTAAACAATTAGATGAAATGACAGTTCTGTCACAAGTGATCAAGACATGACGTAAAAGGCAGCTTTAATGTTAAATCGTATTTGAAAATATTTTCTTGTCCAATATAAAGAGCTGCTTCCCAATCTTTTTAAAATTTGATTGCCAGAGGAAATTCTTGTTTTTATTACAGAATATGTGGGTATGGATACTTCCTGAAGTAAGGTTTGTTGAATATCTTTGCTTTCTTGTGGTACCACAGAGGATGCATCACTGGTACAGGTTGATCATGAATATAATGAGTCATTGATGTTACAATGCAGCTCTGAAAAGGGTCAAGGTTGAAACACAATTAAGTGGATTGATATGGTGGGACTATGTGCTCCACACACTGTTGATTCATTATTTTTGTTATTGCTTTTGTTGAGAGAGTATGGGAGGGTAACAGGAAATTATTTTTCCAAACCATATTTATTTTAGCTTGTACTTGACAAGCTTAACACACTTTCTTCTTTTGTGGAAGTATCCAGGTTATTTCTGCACTTATTGGAAGTGTCACATTGGAGCCAAGAGTTTCAGTGGGTTATTTCCTCAAAAGAAAGGGAGATCTAGTATTATGCTGGATTCTTTCAGCCCACAGGCTGCTAGAGACTAACAGCCAAAGGACTCACATGGTCTCTGGGCTGCTGGCAACTGAAAGACTCACACCAGGCTGCAGGTTGCTGGAGTCTGTTGCGTGGGGATCAGCTATCGGGACAAGGATTTGAGAGGGTGCTGAGGGTAAGGGAGACTCCAAAAGGGGCCTTGTTTGTCTAAAGCTTTCTGATTGTACCACAGGTTCACAGATAGATCAGGCAGGAGGCAGTGCAGTTGCAGGCACTCAGGAGGTGAATAAATGGGCACTCAATGTCTCTGAAGGAACTTTCTTTTGCACCTCTTTGTCTTATTAGTGAAGGTGCCAGACTAGGCTAGTTGCAGCTCTTTGTGTGTCTTTACAGCAGGTAAAAGTTGATGAACGTTGTGTATTATATTTTGTGTATTTGTATGTGACAACGAAGGAATCTTGAATCCAGAACCATGAAAATTGCACCTCAACAGTCCTGATGTAGTTACAGTTTCTACACAAAATTTTCATCAGACTCAATATTTGAAAAGACCCAAAGGCTTCTGGGAAGAGCTGGAAGAGAACATCTTTACACGAATGATGCAAAATTTTAGCCAATTTTTTTTCACAATACCATGGATATTCTTGGAGACAGATATCCAATTCATGAAGGTGTTAATGACACTTGACTGATATTCTCTGATTGTCAACAACCTGTTAAGTCTTTCTAATTAAAAGCCCTGTGTAACATCCACAGTTGCTAAGAAAGACAGGAAGTTGCATGCACTTGAATTTTTTGTATAGCACTGCCAATGTTTTTGTGGACTTAGAGTCTCTATTACTCATGGCAACGGGAGACCAAGAACATTGATTAAACTTTTTAAAATTAATTTAATTTTTTTTTTTTAAATGTCTTTTCCCAGGTATCCAAATTGCTCCTTGTAAATCTAGCAAGGAAGAGAGATCATGAATCAAAACCCAAAAATAAATAAATCATCACATAATGTAAAAGAAAATCTTGATATTTAAGACACTATCTGAGGGTACAGCTTACTTAATTCCTAATCTATCTACTGAAGCAAATTGTGTAGTTCCTTTTCCAAAATATTTTTATTGAGCTGAACATACAAGTATACATAATAAATCTTCTTCTTTCTTCTTTGGCTTGGCTTCGCGGATGAAGATTTATGGAGGGGTAAATGTCCACGTCAGCTGCAGGCTCGTTTGTGGCTGACAAGTCCGATGCAGACACGGTTGCAGGGGAAAATTTGTTGGTTGGGGTTGGGAGTTGGGTTTTTCCTCCTTTGCCTTTTGTCAGTGAGGTGGGCTCTGCGATCTTCTTCAAAGGAGGTTGCTGCCCACCGAACTGTGAGGCGCCAAGATGCACGGTTTGAGGCGATATCAGCCCACTGGCGGTGGTCAATGTGGCAGGCACCAAGAGATTTCTTTAGGCAGTCCTTGTACCTCTTCTTTGGTGGACCTCTGACACGATGGCCAGTGGAGAGCTCGCCATATAACACGATCTTGGGAAGGCGATGGTCCTCCATTCTGGAGACATGACCTACCCAGCGCAGCTGGATCTTCAGCAGCGTGGATTCGATGCTGTCGGCCTCTGCCATCTCGAGTACTTCGACGTTAGGGATGAAGTCGCTCCAATGAATGTTGAGGATGGAGCGGAGACAACACTGGTGGAAGCGTTCTAGGAGCCGTAGGTGATGCCGGTAGAGGACCCATGATTCGGAGCCGAACAGGAGTGTGGGTATGACAACGGCTCTGTATACGCTCATCTTTGTGAGGATTTTCAGTTGGTTGTTTTTCCAGACTCTTTTGTGTACTCTTCCAAAGGCGCTATTTTACATAATGAATCAATTGTATACAACTAAATACATACAGAAGGGAGAGAAAAAATAATGGGTAAATAATAAAATATGCATAATTAAATTAATAGTTACTTATAATAACTCAAAGTAGTAATAAACAATGTATGCAACCATGTCAGACATATTTATTAGACTATTAAAATAATAAAGATATAAAAGAGTAAAAAACTAGATTAATAGACTAAACTTATCTAATCCTTTCACTCTAATCAAGGTTACCTTCTTTATAATGAAGAGAAAATCAATAATGATGTAGAATCACTGGCAACCCCTGACAACAGACAAAGAATTAACAGAACGTATAATAATTATTGATTCTTGAAATTATAAAATAATTGAAAATGAACCCCATAATTTTGTAAATTGAAATAATCTATCTTTAATATTATATCAGATTTTCTCTAAACTAAAATAGGACATTACATAATATAACTACTGCATACGAGTAGGGGATGACTCTCCTTTCCATTTCAAAATAGCTCTTCTTGTTATCAATGTGGTAAAACCTAAAACTTTTTCCTGAGATGCCGATAGAGGTTCATACGAGTCTCAAGAAGAAACAGAGCAATTGATGGACAGGATTCCAAGTTAATCTTGAAAATTGTTGACAAGAATTTGAAAAATCTCTTTCCCAAATCTCTCTAAATTTGGGCATTCCCAGAGCATACGAATCAGAGAGGCTTCAAAATTTTACATTTCTCACAAAATGCATATAAATGGGATAATTTAATTTTGGAGATATGTGTTCTATGCACGGAGGGGAGGAGGGAGGGGAGGGAGAAATGACACTGTACATGTTCAAGAGGGAAATGTATGTATCTTGATCAATGTGGTTTATAGTGTGAAAAATTAAAAAAAAATTTAAAAAATGTAATGAGCAGTGTCTTGCACAAAATGAGAAATCATTAATCAAACTGAGAGTAGAATCTGAAATCTTCATCTGAAAAATGTTATATTCAAGTCACTTTCCCAAACTCTTTTGATCCCAGCCATTGGGACTGAATTTAAATCCAATAAATTATTATAAATACATGCTATTAATCCACCATGAAAATAAAATTGTATATTAAAAAACACATTAAGAGACTTCGTTTTAGAAATTTGTAGAAAATCCAAAATCTTGGACTAAATAAAATGCCTAATTTGTAAATATCAAAAAAAATGCCTAATGGAAAGATGACATTTGGCTGATAATTGATCAAAAGAAGCAAAATTAATTTGAATAGAAAGATCCTTAATTGTGTAATTCCAAACAAAGGGCTCAGGCCTAAAATATACACTAACTTTTATTTTCTGTGGATGCAATGTGATCTGCTGAGTTTCTCCAGCTCATTTGTGCATTGCACTTGACCCCAGCACCTGCAGATATTCTTGTTATCTCAAGATAGCCAATTTGTAGTTTTCCCATCAGAACTCAACCGATGGTAACTGACCCAAAGGTTGGTGGTCACATTGCTGATTTTAAAGAAGGTGACTGGTATTTCTAAACAATTGGATTCTTGAATTAATCTGGGACTCATTAAAATCTTTAAATACTAACAGCTTTCTGAAGGCAAGCCAATCTCTGTCTCTTACTAGCCTATCTCAATTTCAAGTTCAAGCTTATTGTCATTCGATTGTACAAGTACAACCCAAAATAACATCATACTCCGGTCCTCAATGTAAAACAATGCAGACATAACACACATACAGACAAACAATACATAGGCAGTATGTATCATTTGTTTATATCTTCAAACCACTTAACATTTTTTAGTCTTGCTATCATCATTTGAACAGTATCCAATGTGAACAAGAGTTCCTGTCACGTTGTCAACAATTCCCATGAGTTATTTAGGAACTAAAATATGACCTTACCATATTCTTATTCTGCCCTGCTGTTAACATTTCTTTGATGACAATTGTGATAGCTGCAATTCTTACATTACGACTATAGGTAGATGTCAAGCATATTTTATCAACTTCATGTGGCCAGCCACATGACTCTGACAGACGACTCTGGGAATGAGCACTTTGCTCAAGAATGAACAGAAAAAATGCTTCATATGGTTTTATTAAAAAAATATATCATGTTCTCATTGCCTCCTGTGAATCCCCAGCCCTTGACCACTCAGTATCAGGGATGAACATTTGGCAAAGCGTGGTGCAGACAAAATAGCGTGAGCCACCCAAACAACCCACCCAGGTGCCCTGTTGAGCATCTTTTGCTCCAGCTGTGACAGAGTTTGCAGATCCCACAATCAATCAGCTGAGAAATGACAGAACTGGAGCAGGAGAATGTCACAGAACATGGAGCTACAGCATAAGAACAGGCCCTTCGGCTCATAAATCTGTGCCAAACATATGGCCAAATTTAAAGTGAAACTTTACTGCTTGCTTATTATAGATATCCCTCTATACCCTGCATGTTCATGTGTCTATCTAAAAGTCTCTTAAATCGTACGATTTTACCTGCTCCTGGTAGCCCACTGCAGGCACCTACCACTCTCTGCTTAAAAAGCTTTCCCCACACTTCGTTAAATGTCCCCCTCGCCCACCTTAAACATCTGTCCTCGAGCATCTGATATTTTTACCTGGAGAAATTATTTTGATTGTCTACTTGATCAGTGCCTCTAATAATTTTATAAACTTTCATTGGGTCTCCCCTCAGCCTACGATATGCCAGAGAAAACCACCCAAGTTTGTCCAAACTTTCCTTATACCTTATAACATCTAAATCAGGCAACATCCTAGTAAATCTCTTCTGAAGCCTTTCCAAAGCCTTCACATCCTTCCTGTAATGGGTTGACCAGATATGTACACAATACAGCCTAACCAAAGTTTTATATAGCTGCAACATGATTTCCTAATTTGTATATTCAAAATATGTATTAAAATAGGTCCCTATTAATATTTTGCTTTAATACTACTGCAAATTTTCAAGAAAATATTTTGCTCTAATAAATAAACAGCCATTTCTTACCTCTATACTCTGCTGCACCCAATGAAGGCAAACATACCATAAATCACAGAAGACATGGCACAGAAAGAGGCAACTTGGCCCATCTTGTCTGTGCCAAACTATTATTCTGCCCAGTCCCATTGCATCAGTCATAGTTCTCCATATTCCTCTCATGCATGTACCTATCCAATTTTTTTGTAAATGTTAAAATTGAGCCCTCATTCATCATTTCAGCTGACACCTCGTTCCACACTCTCACAATTCTCTGGTAGAAAAAGCCTGCTTGCATTTATTCTATCTTTTCCCCATATAATTATATGCACCTTATCAAATCCTCCTCATTCTCTGACATGCCAAGGAATTAAGTCCTAACTTGTTTAATCTTTCCTTGAAACTCAGTTCCTCAAGTCTCAGCAATGTTCTTGCAAATCTTCCCTGCACACTTTTAATTTTATTGATATCTTTCTTGCAGATAAGTGAGCAAAACTGCATCCAATTCTCCAAATTTGGTCCCACCAAAGTCTTATACAACTTCACCCTAACATCCCAACTCCTACACTTGATCATTTGATTTATAAAGGTCAATGTGCCAAAAGCTCTCTTTACGACCCTACCTGTGACACCAGTTTCAGGTATTTATGTAAATATATTCCCAGATCACTCTGCTCTATTGCATTCCTCAGTGCCCTACCATTTACCCTGTATGTCCTACCTTGGTTAGTCCTTTCTACTTTCTCTACACCCATGACTGTGTGGCTACAAATGCCATCAATGAATTTGCCGATGACACCATGGACATTGGCAGGATCACAGACAGCAACGAGGAAGTGTAGAGGAGTGAGATATATCAGCTAATTGAGTGGTGTCACAACATCAACCTTGTGTACAATGTTAGCAAAACTAATGAAATGATTGTAGGCTTAAGGAGGGGGGTATCAGCAGAATACAAACCAGTCCCTATCAAGGGGTCATCACTGGAAAGGATTAAGAACTTCAAATTCCTGTGTGTCAACATCACTGAAGATCTATCCTGAGGCATCCATGTCGATGAAATCATGAAGAAAACTCACCAGAGGCTATGCTTTTTGAGGAGTCCTCCCAAAGTGCAACACATCACACTTGTCCACATTAAATTCCATCTGCCATTTTGAAATCTATTTTTTGAGCTGGTCCAGATTCCTCTGCAAGCTTTGAAAGCCTTCCTCACTATCCAAAAAAACTTCCATACTTTGTGTCATCTGCAAATTTGGTGATCGAAATTACCACATTATCATCTAGATCATTGGTATAGATGACAAACAACAATGGATCCAGCACCAATCCCTGAGACATACCAGTAGACACAGATTCTCAGGCTTCCCCGCAAAACCAACGGTTAATCCAATTAACTGGTTAATCCAACTAACTCCCTCACCCTGAATACCAAGCAACTGAACCTTCTTGATATATCTCCCATGCAGGATCAGAATCAGAATTATCATGCAGTAACATTACAGGTGCAAATATTGCTATTAATTACATTTTTTTAAATGTTACTGCAAAAGAAGAGAAAGTGACCTAGTGTTGTGGTTCATTCAGAAATCTGATGGCAGAGTGGAAGATGCAGTTTGTGTACCTTTGGGTGTTCATCTTCAGGTTCCCGTACCTCCTTCCTGATGGTAGCAGTGTGAAGAGAGCATGGACTGAGTGGTGAGGATCCTTGAGGATAGAGGATACTTTTTAATACATCACCTCTAGTAGATGCCCTTAATAGAGTGGAGACTGATGCCCATGATGGCACTGGCTGAGTTCCCAACTCTCTGTTGCCTTTTCCTGTCCTGTAAATTGGCACCTCCCAATGAGACAGTGATGCATTCAAAATAAAACAATGCAATGCTGGAAAAAATTCTGCTGACCCAACTGCGTCCTTTATTCTTTCTTTGGCTTGGCTTCACGGACAAAGATTTAAGGAGGAGTAATGTCCACGTCAGCTGCAGGCTCGTTTGTGGCTGACAAGTCCGATGCGGGACAGGCAGACACGGTTGCAGTGGTTGCAAGGGAAAATTGGTTGGTTGGGGTTGGGTGTTGGGTTTTTCCTCCTTTGCCTTTTGTCAGTGAGGTGGGCTCTGCGGTCTTCTTCAAAGGAGGTTGCTGCCCGCGGAATTGTGAGGCTCCAAGATGCACGGTTTGAGGCGATATCAGCCCACTGGCGGTGGTCAATGTGGCAGGCACCAAGAGATTTCTTTAGGCAGTCCTTGTACCTCTTTGGTGCACCTCTGTCTCGGTGGCCAGTGGAGAGCTCGCCATATAACACGATCTTGGGAAGGCGATGGTCCTCCATTCTGGAGACGTGACCTACCCAGCACAGTTTGATCTTCAGCAGCATGGATTCGATGCTGTCGGCCTCTGCCATCTCGAGTACTTCAATGTTGGAGATGAGGTCGCTCCAATGAATGTTGAGGATGGAGCGGAGAAAACGCTGGTGGAAGTGTTCTAGGAGCCGTAGGTGATGCCGGTAGAGGACCCATGATTCGGAGCCGAACAGGAGTGTGGGTATGACAACGGCTCTGTATACGCTAATCTTTGTGAGGTTTTTCAGTTGGTTTTTTTTCCCCAGACTCTTTTGTGTAGTCTTCCAAAGGTGCTATTTGCCTTGGCGAGTCTGTTATCTATCTTGTTGTCGATCCTTGCATCCAATGAAATGGTGCAGCCGAGATAGGTAAACTGGTTGACCGTTTTAAGTTTTGTGTGCCCGATGGAGATGTGGAGGGGGCTGGTAGTCATGGTGGGGAGCTGGCTGATGGAGGACCTCAGTTTTCTTCAGGCTGACTTCCAGGCCAAAGAGCAACTTGTGTCCTTTATATAGAAAAGATAAAAATACATAACCAACATTTTGGGCTGATTCATGCAGCCAGAATACTCTCCACAGTTCACCTGTAGAAATTTGCAGGAGGTTTTGGTGGTATATCAAATATTCTCAAACTCCTCAAAAAACATAGCCTCTGGTGAGCTTTCTTCATGATTGCATCAACATGGATGCCTCAGGATAGATCTTCAGTGATGTTGACACACAGTAATTTGAAGTTCTTAATCCTTTCCAGTGCTGACCCCTTGATAGGGACTGGTTTGTGTTCTGCTGATACCCCCCTCCTTAAGCCTACAATCATTTCATTAGTTTTGCTAACATTGTACACAAGGTTGATGTTGTGACACCACTCAACTATCTGATATATCTTACTCCTCTACACTTCCTCATTGCTGTCTGTGATCCTGCCAATGACCATGGTGTCATTGGGTGTAGAGAAATTAGAATGGTGGTCTAAGTACACATCTTTGAGGTGCACCTATGTTGACTGTCAGTGAGGAGGAGACATTATTTCTGATTTGGACTGGCTGTGATCTTCCAATGAGGAAGCCAAGGATCTGCTTGGAGGGTCATGATTAGTGGAGAGCCATAAGGAGCTGTTCTGGGACCCTTGCTCTGTGATTTTTGTAAATGACTTGGATGAAGAGGCGGAAGGATGAGTCAGTAAGTTTGTAGATGACACGAAGGTTGGAGAAGTTGTGGAAGGAGCTGAAGTTTGCCAAAGTTTACAAGAGAATTTAGACAGAATGCAGATATGGGCTGTAAAGTGGCAAATAGAGTTCAATCCAGGTAAGTGTAAGGTGAGGCAATTTGGAAGGACAAACCAGAAGGGTGAGTACAGGGTTAATTAAGTGTGTGAATGAACAGAGGGATCTTGGGGTTCAAATCCACACATCCTCCTGGTTGCTGCAAAAGTTGATGGGATAGTTATGAAGGCCTATGTGTTGCTGGGATTCATTGATAAGGGGATTGAGTTCAGAAGTAGAGAGGTCTTGTTGCAACTCTACAAATCTCTGATGAGACCACTGTAGAGCACGTCGAAAGAACCAAAGACTTGTTGATCCAAACCAAGGCTTTTATTAACTAAAAGACTGGAACAAATTACAAGTAGGTTGACCAGTCCAGAATGACCTGGTCTGGCTAGGAACAATCCTTCAAGACCTGCCAGTAGGTGTGGCTACACTCTCAGCCAATCACAGTCATCCTACACTACAATCTGTACATATACACATTGGTGATAGAATCTGTACTATCACAAGCACATTGTGTTCAGTTCTGGTCACCTCATGATAGGAAGGATGTGGAAGCTATGGAGAGGGTACAGAGGAGATTTACCAGGATATTACCTGGATAAGAAAACAAGTCTTATGAGGTAAGGTTAGGACTTTTTTTTTTAGGGCTTTTCTCTTTGGAGCATAGAAGGATAAGAGGAGACTTAGTAGAGGTCTACAAGATTACCAAGATTGGTGGACAGCCTACACCTGCTTCCCAAGGCAGGAATAGAAAACACCAGAGGACATACAATCTGCACAAAGCAAAGGGAGGGAAATTGTTGGGAACTATCTGCTGTCCCAGTAATGACACCGACAAAAGGCTGAGGGGAACGATTGGCTTAATTGTACTAGAGACTGCTGGCCCGGGTCTAGGCTAGGAAATGAGTGAGAAGGAGAGGAGACTCAACCTTTATGGCCCGGGGTCACATGGACAGGACTAAGGGAGGAGCCAAGACAGGAAGACACCCGGAGGACGGGCCAGCCAGTGCACATAATCATATCACCACGTTCACTCCCCTTAAAAAAGAGGCCACCAGTGAACAAACTGCAAAACCGGGGGTAATAACAGTTACAACCATAGCATTAACAATAATAGTAAAAAGAACAGCAGCAGTATTAACACTGGTTACAAAAAGGGGGTGGGAGAAGCAGACGCCCCCACTGACTAGAGGTTGAGCCGCACCGGTGGTCTCCTTTGCCTGTGGGATTGCCGGGGGACTGGCGCGGCCATACGGAGCTCCTCGGGAGACGGGACTAATGGGGGAGCATCCGCTGCAGGAACAGATTGGGTTGTGGTGCTGGCAGTGGACTCCCAGAGTGCTGGGGGGGTCTCCGCTGCTGCATGGGGGCTAGGAGTCTGGACGTCTGGCAGCAAGGCAGGCAGCTCGGACTCCAAGGTTATGCTCTGATGCAGCATGTTCGGATCTGCGGCATGGTCAGCAGCCGGCAAGGCGGTCTCAGGGTCTCCGGCCCTTTCCAGGTCTCGTATTGGCAGTGTCCTCGTGGCCGTCCAGGTACCTCTCAAATTCGTATTGAGGGTTTGCATGTATGAGGTGCATGGCCTCTGATGTGCTCCCAAAGGAGAACCGGCCCTGGGGTTGTCAGCCAGGGAGGGATGGAGGAACCATTTGCCGACCTCTTAGGGAAAGCAAAGAGGCGTTCATACAGAGTGGTGTTAGTGGCGGTGCACAGTAACAACCGGATGGCATGGAGAGTTTCGGGCAAGAATCCTGATCAAGTCGATAGCCTTTTTGAGTGGGAGTGGGTCCTCCTTGAGGAGTCATTATTGGATATAGTCCGACCTCAAACTCGACACGCGGGCAACTCAAATCAGTTCTTCCACACACTGTATCAGTGATATCATGGCCATGGGATCCTCCAGACAGTGTTTTCCAGTATGACTAGGGACCGGACGAATTCTTCAGTGGACTCACCAGGCTGTTGTTTTCGGGATGCCAGCAGGTAACGGGAGTATACCACATTCACTTTCAGCTTATACAGCACCCGCAGCTCAGCCATCGCCTCGTTGTAGGTCACACTGCCTTGGATGGCCAGGAAGGCCCTCTGGCCGATTTGTGCCTGAAGGATCTTGAGCCTCTCTTTGTCAGAGTCGATAATCTCATCAGCAGCATTGAGGAAGTTGTTGAAGCAGTTCATCCACTGCTCGAAGAGCACCGATGCACCCGGGACTTGGGGGTCAACTTCTGGGCGCAGAATTTTCTTCATTACCGGAGATCTCCAAAAGCTAGTACAATAAATTATTGAGCAATATCTGTAGTCCCAATAATGACACCAACAAAAGGCTGAGGGGAACGATTGGCTTAATTGTACTAGAGACTGCTGGTCTGGGTCTAGGCTAGGAAATGAGCGGGAAGGAGAGGGGACTTGACCTTTGTGGAAACATGGGCAGGACTAAGGGAGGAGCCAAGGCAGGAAGACATCCGGAGGGTGGGCCAGCCAGTGCACATAATTATATCACCACAGAAATTTAGAAGAGACATCAAGGGTAAGATTTTATGCAGAGAGTTATGGGTGCCTGGAATGCCTTGCTAGGAATGGTGTGGAGGCTGAAACATTAGGGGCATTTAAGAGATTCTTGGACAGGCACATGGATGGAGCAAAAGTTGAGGGTTTTGGGTAGGGAGGGTTTAGTACTTTTTTTTTTAAAAAGGAATATATTGGTTAGCACAACATCAAGGACCAAAGGCCTTGTACTGTTTTATGATCCAGTTACAAAGGGAGGTGCAGAGACCAGGGTTTTGAAGCTTGCTGACCACCAGATGAAAACTAGCCTAATGTATGTGTTGTCTCAGTAATTCAGGGCTGAGTGGAGAGATTGCATGCACTGTGGAGTGATTGTGGTGGTAGGTGAATTACTTTAAGTCCAGACCTTTACTTGGGTACGAGTTAATTCAAGCCATAACCAGCTTCTCAAAGCATTTCATCAGAGGAGATGTGAATGCTACTGGGTGAAAATCATTAAGGCAGCTCATTCTGGTCTTCTTGGGTACCGGTATGATTGATCGATAACACCTTCTTTGCCACTTTCAAGAATTACTGACCTGAAGTCTTACACCCTTTTGCACATCATTGTTTTATATTTAACCTCATCCTCAATCCACTGAAGAGCTACATCAGAAAACTCTTCCACTCCTGGTGTTTTAAATTAAATTGGACATACAGCACTGCAACAGGCCAATTAGGCCCTACGAGTCAGTGCCACCCAAATTAAGCTGCACCCCAGTATATTTTTAAAGGGTGAGAGAAAGCCAGAGTCCCCAGATAAAATGCATGGAGACCCAGGGAGAACATACAAACTCCTTATAAACAGAATGGGATTTGAACCCAGGTCTGGTCCTGATTACTGGCACTGTAAAGGCATTGTGTTAACTATCCCAACTATACCAACTGTGCCATTTTTAGTCACTGAGTGTATTCAAGGCTTGGATCAATACAACAACATTTATTTGAACTATAATCAGACCAGGAGATATTAGGCAGATGGTTTAGATGCCAAAACACAGATAAATGTCTTTAAGATTCATGACACAGTGCTGTTGCCATCATTCTGAAAGTTTAAATTGACACTTGCAGGGTTCCATTACCAGGACACTGACATTTCCTTTGTATTAAAATAATATCCCCCCTAAACATATATAAACAAGAGAGCAAATCAATTGAACTGTTTGTTATCAATGCAATTCACAGCATAGTGTAAATTATTGTGCAAATTTACTATTCAATGACAGTATCTCTGAGGGGATTATAAAAGAAAATAACCAAATATTGATGTTCAGTAAACTTCAAATATTTGAATTGTGTTTTGTGGCTTCAGTACTTCAAATGAGACCAAGGAATAAAAAGAGAGTGAATAGTAAACAAAAAATAAATATTGACAGTGAGATGCCTATCATGTCTGCCATCACAGTATGCTAGTTTAACCAAACTAAAGTCAGCAATGAGAGCTTTCAAAGTACTGATGCTTAGAACTAATTGTTAATCTTTGGGTTTTTTTGTAAGTTTATAGTTTAATACAACATGTTTAAGTTTGTTCAAGACCCTCATGATACTAGTTTGGTTTGTGAATTAATGGAAGCATCACGCTTCCTGCTTGTGTAACACAACAGCACTCTGGGAGTTTGTCATGCAAATCATGTCAAATGGCCTGTATACCTTCTGATTACGAGGATAGCACCTCAAAAGCTGGTTGTTCTTCCAATCATCAGAGTCAGTTTGGTTTGTAGCCACCATATACAATAAGGCGCATCATCGCTTGCTGATTATATGGTGATTTCTGATCTGCCAGAAGTTTGACATTAAAGTTCTCCTGCCTCATTTCAAGTCCTTCCATTGACTCACTCTTCACTATCCTGCAATTTCTTACCGCCATCGAACTCTTGAAATATCTGGCCCAATTTCAACTGCTCTGAAATCTTATTCTCAGCATCAACAAGACCTCAAAGGTTATTGTGGACTTTAGAAAGGGAAGGCCAAGGGGCCATGCTTCATTGATCAGAATCAGAATTTATTGTCAAGAACAAGACATGAAATTCATTGTTTTGTGGCAGCATCACAGTGTAAATGTTCATATAATAACCATCTTACATTACTATAAATAAATAAAAGTAATATTGCACGAAAAGTAAGGTAGTGTCTTTGATTCATTATTTATTCAGGAATCTGGCAGCAGCAGGATGCTCATCTTTAGGCTCCTGTACCTTTTTCCTGATAGTATGAGAGTGAAGAGGCCTGGGGGGGGGGCACGTCTTGGAGGATGGAGGCTGCTTTTTTAAGATACAACCACATGTAGATGTCCTCCATGGAGTGAAGTCTGGTGCCCGTGATGTCGCAGGCCAAGCTAACAACACTCAGGAGTTTATTCTTGTTCTAAGAGTTGATGCCCCCATACCAGGCAGTGAGGCAACCAGCCAAAATGCTCTCCACTATACACCTGTAGAAGATTAAGAGAGTCACACGGCAGTCAGCCAACGGTAGTGTTAATGATACTACATCGCAAATTAGAGAATGAACGTAACAATGTACAGTCATGGGAAGTTCGAATATAATAATAAGGATTCAAAAAGACTCTGCGTGGCTTTCTCTCGTCCATAATTTTAATGTGAATAAAGTTTCTTTTTGGATTAAAGTTCATGTTCCTGGGAGTCTGCATATCAGAGGATCTCTCCAGGAACCAGCATATTCAGGCAATCATGAAGAAGTTACACCAAAACCTCTACTTTCCTGACGCCAGAGGAGATTTGACACATGATTCAGGTGGACTGTGCAAAGTGTACTGACTAGTTGCATCACAACCTAGTTTGGAAACTTGAGTGCTCAGGAATGCAAAAGACCACAGAAAGTGGCAAACTTAACTAAGACCATCAAGGGACATCGACTTTAAATTAATTGACAGCATCTGAAATGTTGCCTCAAGAAGGCAGCCAACATCATGAAGGAGCCCCATCAACTTGGTCACAACCTCTTGTTGTTACCTTTGGATGGAAGCTACAGAAGCCTGCAGACCAGAAGCTCCACGTCCACAAACAGCTGTCAGCCTCTTGAGCCTTCACTAACTATAACCATGAACTAATGCAGGACCACCAAAAGATCTATCTGTACCCATGAAACTTCACTTTTATTTTCTGATGCTAATTGGAACTTCAAATGTTTATATTTCCTTTTATATTTATGATCTATTTTTCTGTCTTGACATGTTGTGGTAATTTAATGTATACAATTGCTGTGGGTGTATCTTACATACCTGTGTGGCTACAGCAAGAGTTTTGCTCCTTTTGTACATTGTATTTGCTTATATGACAATAAAATCTCCATATTCTTTGGTTATTGCTCATTGAAATCCAAGTCTTCAGCTTCCTGAGTTAAAACCTCTCAAGTTTTACTACTCAAACATGCATCTATCCTCCTTGTCCAGATGACAGCTGTGATACACCTCTCAGTAGTTCAGCATCAAACTGGGTTTGATAAAGCAATTAAAAATAATCGTGGGTCCACTTACAATGTCATATAAATTGGTCTCATAGCTGCGATCAGTGGTCCTCAGAGAAAGAATCCATCCAAATGAGTGGTTGACCATGTGTTATGTCCAAGTGCCTTTTTGCATGCAGAAGTCTGTTGTTGAAAAAGCATCAGGATTTAAAAAAAAAACTCCAAATGTTGGATGAGACAAGAATGAGAGGACATGGGTTAAGGGTGAAAGGTGAAGTGCTTAAAGAAACCATTTGGGGGAAACTTCATGCAGAGATCACCGAGGAAGAAAATGGATTACCTGAGGCTGCAACTGAACCTGAGAGAACTGCAGGGCTGCTGTGCTCTGGTGAGTACAGAAACATGGCCCAGGACATCATTCCAGACTCAGCGATCCAGTTGAATGGACCCATCTTCTCCAAGGAGACAAAGACACTGCTGGTAAGACTCAAGAAGGGGGGCTGTGCATTTACATCATCAAGAACTGTGCACCAATGCCTCTGTTGTGAAGAGGTAGAGCACCTCGTGGTGAAATGCAGATCTTCTACCTGTCCAAGGAATTCTTAACCACACTGATTACTGCAGTCTAAATTCTGCCTTCAGCTAATGAGGGTAAAGCCAAGAAGAAGACACTTTATGGTGCAATCTGCAAATTCCAGACTTCCCACCCTCATGGAGCCATGATTGTTCCTGGTGACTTCAATCACACCAACCTGGAAACAGTCTTCCCCATTTCAAAAGCAAGTGAATTTACCACCAGATGAGAGAACGCCCTGGAATGGGGATATACCAATGCCCCTGGTTTGATCAAGGCTGGATCCGCCCCTACCTTGGTTACTCGGATCACATATCTGTCCTGCTAACCCCAGTATACAGACCACTGGTAAAGTAAACTAGGTCAGTTCACAGAGAGATCAGGACATGCCGAGGTGGGGCCATAGTAGTGTTGCAAGACTCCTTTGAGACCATTGACTGGAGCAGTTTCAGGGAGGCAGTCACTTACAACAGTCATGTAAACAGAGTACATGAGCTCAGTGACTGGTTACATTAGCAAGTGTATTGACGATGTCACTGAGATCAAATGTTTCACAACCAGGGTTAACCAGAAACCATGGTTGGATGCAAAGGTCCGGGCCCTTCTCAGAAACTGTGATGCTGCCTTCAGGACAGGGGATAGGATGGCACCAAGTTCAGCCAAGGCTGAACTCTCCTGTGCAATCCAGAAGGCAAAGCGAGGGTATGCACAGAAGATCCACAGACAGCTGTGTGACACCGGCAACATGTGGCAAGGGATCAAGACTATAACTGATCACGTCAATCTTGTAATTTTAGGATAATGATGCCTCCCTTCCAGACAGACTGAACACCTTCTATGCACGGTTTGATAAAAATAATAGGATGAAGCCGAAGAAAGCTCCATGTCCCTCAATGAACTGGCTCCCTGCATAGTGTAAGGTAAAACATCATGAGATGGGAATGTGTAAGGAGTTACCCTGTGCAGGGCTGTAACAAGAAGGGGAGGTGTCCTTGTACTCCTGTTAGGTAAAACATCATGAGATGGGAATGTGTAAGGAGTTACCCTGTGCAGGGCTGTAACAAGATGTGAATGCATCCTTGTACTTACAAGATAAGAGAGACATTGATGGATTGAGAGGCAGGAAGCTAGCAGGGAAAGGATAGCAACAGTTTTAGTCATTGGACAAGTAATGATATGATGATGTTCTAAGCACGTATCCAAGGGTATAAAAAAATCACCATTTTGCTGATAACGGCAGAATGCATTCTCCGACTAACATTGTTAGTTGCAAGTGTTACAATCCGGTAATAAAGAACAAAGAACCCTGATTTCGACTCAGTCTGGTGTTTGTCTCACTCATTCATGAACAAAGCAGACCTAACAATAGTCACAGCCAAAGTGAGGAGAACCCCAGCCAAGGAGAACCCACACAAGGTGGTGGGACCAGACAACATACCTGGTCGTATATTGAAGGATTGCACATCTTCAACACCTCACTGCACCAGTCTATCATTTCTGTAGGGTTCAAGACCAGCCACCATCATTCCAGTACCCAAGAGGGCAACAATAACAGGCCTCAATGACGACCTCCCTGTGGCACTGACCTCCACCATTATGAAATACTTTGAGCTCTGGTGATGGAACGCATCAAAGCACACATCCCATAAATGCTGAATCCAATTAATTTGCCTATAGAAGAAACTGTTCCACAGATGATACTTCAGCCTTATTGCTTCACTCCATCGTGGCCCACCTGGAGAACACCTCATATGCTAGGCTGCTGGTCACTTGACTTCAGTTCAACATTTAATTTGATCATTTCCCAGAGGCTAGTGGAAAAATTGTCCTTGGTGGGACTCACCCTTCTCTGTAACTGGATCTTGGACTTCCTAATGGAAAGACCACAGTCTGTCTGGGTCAGCAGCAGAATATAGAGCACTGTCACGCTGAGCTCTGGCACACCTCAGGGCTGTGGGCTCAGCCCACTCCTGTTCACGCTACTGACCCATGACTGCATCGCCAGATCCAGCTCCAACAGTGTCATCGGGTTTGCAGATGACACAACAGTCGTTGGCCTCATCCACAACAACAATGAATCTCACCACAGAGAAGAGGTGGAAAATCTTGCAAAATGGTGCAAGAGAAACAACTGAGACAAAGGAGATGATTGTAGACTTCAGGAGGACCAGGAATCACCACCCTTTAGTACACATCAACAACTCTGTAGTAGAGACAGTGGAGAGTACCAAGTTCCTTGGAGTTCACTTAACTATCATAGACACTCAACATCTCCTCACTTGTCAGGAAGGTGCAGAGACTGAACTCCCTGAGAAGACTGAAAAGGACAAGAATACCAGCCATCCTTCCATATGAGCTCTATTGAGAGTGCCCTGGCCACTCATCACAGTGTGGTATAGTTGCTGGAGAGCATCAATGGTCAATCCACAGGACCATAAGAGTGGCAGAGAGGATCACTGGAGTCTCACTCTTCTCTCCCCCCCTACAATCAATCTGATCAACTGGGATCATTTCCTGATGAGGGCATGCAAAAGCATTGAGGATCCCTTCCAACATGCTCACAGCACCTTTCAGCAGCTTCTATTGGGGGAAGAGATACAGGAGTATCAGAGCCAGCACCACCAGGCTGAGGAACAGCTTCTTCCCAAGGGCAATGAGAATGCTGAACGACCAAAGGAACTGCTCACACTAACCATCCGAAAGTCTCATTTGTATATTTATTTTAATAGATCTAATACTTGTCCTGTATATATTTTTTTCAGTATGTGCATTACGTTTGGTTGTGAGTCTGCAGGTTTTTGCACAGAGGACCAGAGAACAGTTTCGTCGGGTTTTACTTATGCAACCAGATGATAATAAACTTGACTTATGTCCAAGAGAAAATGAAGTGGTGAATGCAGGCTCAATTTTGACATTTAATAAAAAAATTGGATAGGTACATAAAAGGGAGGGGTATGGAGGGCTATGCTCTGGTGCAGGTCAATGGGACTAGGCAGTATAATATTTCGGCACAGACTAGACAGGCCAAAGGGCCTCTGTCAGGGCTGTAGTGTTCTGTGATTCTTTGCGCAAATACAGACTTGCTGACTTCTTTATTACAATAAACAATCACCTTTGACTCAATTTCTTACAACAGTCATGGTGGCCCTGACTTTTGACAGGAACCTATCAAACATTTCACTGTAGGCCCACACAGACAATGTTAAACACAGCTATCATTGGATCAGAAACTCATTTTGTTTCAGTAAAGCTCTGCCTGCTTGGCTGAAATCCTTGATAAGTGGGGCTGCATTCAGAACAAATACACTTTTTTTTGCAAGGAGCACGTTTCACAAAAGCACAGTCTTGAAAGATGCAGTAAGCTTTTTACAGCTCTTGGGAATTGCAGACTTCTGTGGGTACAACACCCTCTCTACATTCACCTCTCAGCAAGTTCTGGAATGTTTTGCATCAATAATAATGTCTGGGTTGCCATTTTTCTGCAATTTTCTCAAGGCAAGCTTCAAATGATGAAAATAGATTACATGCTGAAAATAAGTGGGACATGTAACAGAATGACTAATGAATCAGGCAGTTCTGACTTAGAGGATATTAAAGTTAGTTTTTAATACATCCTGAGCTGCTTCCAAAACACTCAGGTAAACATGAGTCCCAAAAAGATGTCAGGTCAATTAACCAAAAGCTTGATTGGAATTAAGGAATTTCCCACTGGAAGAAAGAGTGTCAAAAAGACAGAGGAGGGAAACTGAAACAATTATTTGGAGTGGAGATGGAATGAATGTTTCATATGGTGGGGGGTCTGGGGCCAGAGGCCACAGCTTCAGAGTACAGAAATGTCCCTTTAGAACAGAGATGAGGAGGGATTTATTTTCCAAGAGGGTAGTGAATCTATGGAATTCATTGCCACCATCATCACTGGAGGCCAAGTTTCAATGGGTGTTTTTAATATAGACGTGGATAGGTTCTTGATTAAGAAGGGAATCAAAGGTTCAGGAAAGAAGGGAGGAGAATGAGGTTGTAAAGGATAGTAAATTAGCCAAATGGCCTCATTCTGCTCATGTCTCATGGAATTAAGAAATTACAAAATAGGAGCTGATTTTGGTCATTTATGCTATTCATCAATGATCTTCTAGATTATTTCCATTTTCCTGCAATATCCCTGTATCCCTTGATTCCTTTAATATTGAGACCTCTGTTACGTTCCATGTCATTGACCTTGGGGTAGGGAATTCAAAAGTTTACAAAGTAATTTCACCTCATCTTATACCCAATTCTAAAACCATGTCCTGGTTCAAAGTTCCTCGGCTTCCTTGCATCCCTCACTATCAAGCCCATTAGGAATAATGGAAGTTTTGAAGATCTTGCCTCAGAACTCAACCTCTGCAGTCCGGCAACATTTTTATGAATTATTTTCTGCACCCTCTCTAGCTTAATCACATCTTTCATATTGTATGGGCAATCAGAAGTGCACCCAATATTCAAAGTGTGATCCACCAACATCTTGTACAGCTGTCGCATGACTCCTGACTCGTGTACTCAATGTACTCCTATCCATTGCAAACATCAATGTGAGGCACTGCCTCGAGAAGGAAACCAACACCATAAAGCATCCCAATCACCCTGGTCACAATCTCTCCTCATTGCTACTTTCGGGCCTGAAGATCAGCACCTCCAATTTCAAGAACAGTTTCTTTCCAATAGCTATCAGGCTCTTGAACCTCCTTCTTTGGCTTGACTTCGCAGACGAAGATTTATGGAGGGATATGTCCACGTCTGCTGCAGGCTCGTTGGTGACTGACAAGTCCGATGTGGGACAGGCAGGCACGGTTGCAGCGGTTGCAAGGGAAAATTGGTTGGTTGGGGTTGGGTGTTGGGTTTTTCCTCCTTTGTCTTTTGTCAGTGAGGTGGGCTGTGCGGTCTTCTTCAAAGGAGGTTGCTGCCTGCCGAACTGAGGCGCCAAGATGCACGGTTGGAGGCGATATCAGCCCACTGGTGGTGGTCAATGTGGCAGGCACCAAGAGCTTTCTTTAGGCAATCCTTGTACCTCTTCTTTGGTGCACCTCTGTCTCGGTGGCCAGTGGAGAGCTCACTATATAACACGATCTTGGGAAGGCGATGGTCCTCCATTCTGGAGACGTGACCCACCCAGCGCAGTTGGGTCTTCAGCAGCATGGATTCGATGCTTGCAGACTCTGCCAGCTCGAGTACTTCGATGTTGGTGATGAAGTCATTCCAATGAATGTTGAGGATGGAGCGGAGACAGCGCTGATGGAAACGTTCTAGGAGCTAATCACACTAATCACGGATTGACTGCTCCAAAAGCACCGTACGACTCTCGGCACTATTGTAGACAGTGTGCACCAAAGCACATTTTAACTATACTTCTCTCTATACCCTTCACTTTACCTTTGTAACACTACATTCTGCAACTTTATTATTGCATACCTGTTGTAGATTGAATTACCAAGATAGCATGCACAACAAAACTTTTCACTGTACCGTGGACTTAACAATAAGCAATATAATTCTCACAAGTAACAATCAGTCTCTTTGGTTAGCTGTATCAAGATATTGCTATTTAGATCAAACAATGCAACAATTTTTCTCAGTTGAGTTCAATAAGCAAAGACATCTTTTTTTGTTTCCCACTATGTGCAACTAATGTCAATCACCTGGCCACTCATGCAATCCCACAAAGAGGCAAACAAGCAATTGGCCCGTAACCAGAAAAAAAACAAGGAAACCATGAGCTGCTGGAGGGATTCAGCAGGTCAGGAAGCATCCATGGATGGAAATGGTCAGTCAACATTTTGGGTTTCAAGACTAAACTAAAAAGGGGTTAAAATGATGTACACAAAGTGGGAGGGGTCAAGAGGTGATCAGGTATGATACAGAAAGTGGGAGAGGTGAAGAGACGGTAGAACAAGACATCACTGAGAGGCAAAAGATAGAAAAGTAAGAACATCAATAGTTACAGAAAAGATCGAAATGGTGGCATTAGATGGAGGTGTGTGTTAGGTAAAATTAGAAAAGTCAATGTTTATGTCATTAGGTTTAAAGCTGTTCAGGAAGAATGTGTATTAAGGGCAGTGATGACCTCGTCCGTTTTAACACACTAATCTGAAGGAAAGCTACCAGACTCCTGAATATGATGTATTCTTCCTGAAATTTGCATTTGGCCTAATCCTGATAATGGATGAGGCCAAGGGCAGGTGTGACACTGTGGAAATGGTGAATGGAGTTGAAATGATTAGCTACAGGAAGCTCAAGACTTAACCCACAAACAGAATGCAAGTGTTCAGTAAAGCAGTCATCCACTCTGGTACTTTTTAAAGAAGTACAATGGAGTTGGGAGTGATATACCATAGACATGGACCAGTCAAGTATTATACCAATACAGGGCTTTTATTAACAGGCTAGAACCACCTCTAAACTGACCAGTGGGCAAGCATCTCTATCTGTTATACCAGTAGGGTGAAGTTTTTCTACAGACAAAGACAATAGCAAGCGATCAGTATAATACACCCCCCTCCTGTTACATCATCACAAGGAGGAGGTGCAGATGAAGCAAGTATTGAATGACAATTGATATTAATGATTGCTCTTCAGAGAACACAGAACAATGCCACACAGTACAGCCTCTTCAGCCCTCAATGTTGTGCCAACCCATATATTCCTTCCTAAAAAATGTACTAAACCCACTCTATCCCATAACCCTCTATTTTTCTTTTATCTATGTGCATGTCCTCGTAGAAAAACCTCACAAAGATAAGCGTATACAGAGCCGTTGTCATACCCACACTCCTGTTCGGCTCCGAATCATGGGTCCTCTACCGGCATCACCTACGGCTCCTAGAACGCTTCCACCAGCGTTGTCTCCGCTCCATCCTCAACATCCATTGGAGCGCTTTCATCCCTAACGTCGAAGTGCTCGAGATGGCAGAGGTCGACAGCATCGAATCCACGCTGCTGAAGATCCAGCTGCGCTGGATGGGTCACGTCTCCAGAATGGAGGACCATCGCCTTCCCAAGATCGTGTTATATGGCGAGCTCTCCACTGGCCACCGTGACAGAGGTGCACCAAAGAAAAGGTACAAGGACTGCCTAAAGAAATCTCTTGGTGCCTGCCACATTGACCACCGCCAGTGGGCTGATAACGCCTCAAACCGTGCATCTTGGCGCCTCACAGTTTGGCGGGCAGCAACCTCCTTTGAAGAAGACCGCAGAGCCCACCTCACTGACAAAAGGCAAAGGAGGAAAAACCCAACACCCAACCCCAACCAACCAATTTTCCCCTGCAGCCGCTGCAACCGTGTCTGCCTGTCCTGCATCGGACTTGTCAGCCACAAACGAGCCTGCAGCTGACGTGGACTTTTACCCCCTCCATAAATCTTCGTCCGCGAAGCCAAGCCAAAGAAGATGTGCCTGTCCAAGAGTCTCTTAAATACTCCCAACATTTCAGCTTCCACCACCATCTCCAACAAGGCATTCCAGGCACCCTCAACTTTAAAAACCTTGCCCTTGATGTCTCCCCTAAACTTTCCTCCCTTAACTTTGTACACATGTCCTCTAGTGTTGCCAATCCTGCCTGCAAACTTATTGACCCATCCATCCACCTCCAGGTCATTTATAAAAATAAATAAGAGCAGGTGTTCCCAGAACAGATCCTTGCAGCACTCCACTAGTCACCAACCTCCAGGCAGAGTATTTTTCTTCCATTACTACTCTCTGCTTTCTTCCTACAAGCAAATGCTCAGCCCTGCTGAGCCCAGAGGGATATTTTGAATTCGAGGAAAAAGCTCAGAAATCACAGAATAAAGTCAGTTGTTAAAGGAATTGCAGATGTTTAATGGAACAACATGAAATACCTCACATGAGAAGGAAAAACAATTGCCTTTCTTTTGACACAGATGAAGGATGAAATGAAATGCACTTCTGGACTCAACCAATCAATGTCTCGACCCTCTCAGCAACCTTGTTTCGACTTCAGGCCATTTACTATCAAGTACATTCTGTACTTGGAATTGGAGGGACATGGAGGACAGAGTGCTGTGGAAGCCTAGCAGGGATGAGAATTTATTGCCGTACACAATGTATCCATGCAATGAAACTCTTACTTCTGCAGCCACACAGGTACAAATAGACACCAAATACAATTATATATTTAAATTATAATTTAAAGAAAGAGTTAAGAAGATTAAAAAAAGAGAATATTCAGAATTGTATTTAATGCAAGAAAAATAATAACAATGTCTCCATTGTCTAGACAGAACATTTGATGGTCCTGGAAGAGTTAATAGTTAGGATTAGTGTAGTATGGGGGTATTCAGGAGTCTGATAGCTTTTCTTAAGATTAGTGTGTTAAAACGGACCAAGTCATCACTGCCCTTAAATTGCTGCAACTGATTCTTGATCAGCACTTGGAGAACTTCACCAGAACCTTAGCCAACATTTGATATCAATTCCGATGTATATCATGAGATTAATAACCAAATTATCGAACAAAACACTTGCACCACGCAAAACACTATTCACCTTGTCCCAAAACTTGCAGCAAATGAAGTACCGTCACAGTTGTAAAGTCAGCAGCCAATTTGCACCCAAGCTGCCACAACAACTTTCTTCTAATACCCAGGTTGCCTGTTTCATTGAAAGACAAATATTATCCTGGGCATCCAAAATCCTTCCCCCCACCCCCCCATCTTCTTCACAGTAAAGGTATTCAGGCTTTCTATCTGAAGGAGCAGGTAGGTCTCATCCAAAAGACAGTGCAGGGTAATGTAGGTGTATCAGACTGAACTTTGGTACTCTATTCTCTCAAATACCATCCATAGTGACTAAACAATTATACTTGCTTAAAGCTCTTCAGAGAGCAAGTTAATAAGGAAGGGCAATTTTTTGATGGAACGAGAATCTCTATCTTGCTGAGCCAGCACATAGTTACCAGGTTTCTGCGTCTTCCATGACTTTGCGATCAGAGTGATACAGTATGGAAACAGGCCCTTTGGCCCAATTTGTCCATAGTGACCAAAAATCTCCCTTCCACACTAGTCCCATCTATCTGCATTTGGTCCATATCCCTCTCTAAACCCATCTTATCCATGCATCTGTCCATTTATTTCTTAAACAATACAATATAACTGCCTCAATCGTCTCCTCCGACAGCCCATTCCATACACCCACCACCCTCTGTTTAGAAAAAAGTGAGCCTGTTTAATCGTAAACCTAACCTCAAACCTTTGTCTTCTGGTTACTGATTTCCCCTACTCTGGGCAAAATACTTTCTGGATTTAACCAATCTATTCCTATCACAATTTGATAGACCTTTGAAATCACCCCTCATCATCTTGCAGTCCAAGGAATAAAGTCCTTGCCTGCCCAATTTCTCCCTATAGCCCAGGCCCAGCCCCACCCCCACCTCTTGGCAACATCCTCAATCTTCTCTGCAGCCTCTCCAGCTTAACAATTTTCCTGTAGCATGGTGACCAAAACTGAACATAATACTCCAAATGGGACTTCAACACCTGCAACGTGATCTCCCAACTTCTATATTCAATATTCTGACTAATAAAAGCTATTGAGCCAAAAGCCTTTTTGACTATCCAATCTACCTCTGATGCCACTTTTGTACCATGCTACAAACTGTTCAATCCACATTACAGGTGTTCTGACTGAGTGAGGCCCATCTGTAAAACTTTACAGCATATTTGATGCTCATTTTATCATCTGGAGCTTGTTCATATGCATGCATCAAGCTTCCTTTCAAGCAGTTGTATTTGCTTTCGAGCTGCTCACTTTCATTGCTGCTCCCAGTTCACCTGACTCACAGATGCTGAATGCATGCTGAAGAGAGAGTGGTTCAAAGCACATTGCAGGAGTGATGGGTTTGGCAAGCTCACACCGGCTGCTTTCACCAATTATCATTGTCAAGGTGCAAATAGTATCTAATTAGGTGATAATCAGTCATTTACAATTATTTACTCAAAACTTTGAGATGAATCTTCTTTCTATGCCTTTAAATCATCCCTTATCAGTAAAGTAAATTAGTTCAAATGAAAGAAGTTTGGAGATAGAGGGCCCCTTGCAGCTGTGGCTTTATGGCATGTTCAGCATTGATAATGAGGGACCTATTTTCAGTCTTTTAATTATCAACCTGGAGAAAGCATGAAGGAAAAATTGATATCTACATCACACCATTTAAACCATTTACATTTAATAAAGCACTTTGATATGTTGTCAATGTTGAGATCGAAGAAAAACTGAAGGGAATTTCTACAGGGTAATATTAGAAATTGATGAAAGGTTCTTGACCTGATGAGTTCCTGCAGTACATTCCAACATCTGCAGTCTCTGTTGTGTCTCCATGATAAACTGCGTTACTTACATTTATGGGTGCACACACAGACACTTTCTCTTACTGGTGGGGGCTCCAGCCTAACAGCACTTCTTTGTCTGCCTTTCCCAGTTACAAGCTGAAAAAGCAAGCTGTGAAGAGAGAAAATCTGAAATAAAATCAGAAAGAAAAATTAGAAAGGTAAGCTGCAATCTAAGAGTTCAAGTGGAGCAGTTGGCAGCACGGTTTGCACAACACTGTTATAGCACCAGTGAATGGAGCCAGGTATTGAATCGCATGCCACTGTAAGGAATTTACACATTATCCTTGTGTCTGCCTGGGTTCCAGTTTCCTCCCACCTTTCGAAACGTACCGGGGATTGTAGGTCTTTTGCATGTAATTGGGCAGCACCAGGTTCATGGGCCACAATGGCCTGTTACCATGTGACTAAATTTTAAAATTAAAAATATATAGCAAGATGACTGAATGTTTAATATGCCTTTTTATATGCCAATTAACCCTCAGGGGATTTCAGCATGGTTAAAAAAGCTATGTGTCAGCTGTGAGTAAGTAAGATCAGGGTATTTATTACCTCTCACCTGCTAAATCCCTCCCATTGTTACCTTCTTTCATGTTGGTCTTTTCCTTCCAAGAGGAGGTAATCCAATATTCTGTAAATTGGGCTCTTACATGGCTGATTGTTAGAGTTAACTTGCTAGACTCTTTGCAGAAGAATACTTCTCACTGTACTAGGTATTTTATGACAGATAAACTTAAAATTGTTTAAATCAATATGCCCTTTCAAACTGCCTTGTAAAATTTGCCTGGTTAGCACCCCAGTTATGAGCAGTCAACTCAGAGGTGGCCAGGAAACCCAGTTAAACTTACCTAGGTCACATCCACAGGTGATATGAACAGGAAAATGGTCAACCCGCTTATTCCGGTGGCGTCAGCACTGGTGTGCATCACCAGGCAGCCAGCATCTGAACATCCGACAGTACTTCCACTGAGTACATGATGTGTCATTGCAGGGGCAGGATTCCCCCTTAAATCACAGGGTTGTCAGTTAAATGGGTCCAACCCCCGCAATTTGCCCCAGTAAATGCACCCAGGTCCTAGAAGGTATGTGAGTGGGAAGGAAAGGCTGAGAATCACTGCTCTAGACCCAATTGTTACCAAAATATTTTGCTTGAGAAAAATTGTCACTGGCCCATTTCCTTTGGAGTTATGAAACTGTGCACACAAGTCAGTTAGGTACGATTAAAACAATAATTTTCAAACCATTTTCTTCCACTTACATACCACCTTCAGCAATTCCTCAATAATCATAGGGCACCTATGGCATAGGGAATACTTAAAGTGGTATGTGAGTGGAAAGAAAAAGGTTGAAAACCAGTGCTATAGATGCTGCATGACCTGCTGTGTTTCTCCCACTCTTGGGTGCATTGCATTACAATATTCTAACAGTTGTTTCTTTTGAAAAAAAAATAAACCTCCCTATCTCTCAACATGGTGTGATCTTTGGAAAGGGTTAATATCTTTCTTTTGTAGCCTCAGAATCAGGTCAAACTTAGCCCTTTCAACCTTCAATGTGAAAACCAGTTTGGCTGCCCCTATTTTTATTTCCATTTTATGTCACCTTTGTTCACAGTCAAATGGAACAAAAATGCTTCAACATGATGAGCAGGAGGTGTTTAATCATTAATCAAACAGAAATATTTAGCATTTATGGTATTGGAAGACAACATCAAAGTTTAGCTCATTAATATATTAACCACCCATCATTTTAATACCTTCTTTAAAACTTGTGTTTACCCACTTAACTTTTAAAAAGTGCACATTTAAAATAACCCATGCCATTGTTATCTCCAGACTTGACCATACAAAAGCACTCCTGGTTGGTCTCCTGCGCCCTAACCTCTGCAAACATGGGGTCATCCTTCACTCTGTTGCCTGTCTCTAAGTTGCACAGTTAACTAAATAACTCCCCCCCACTCCTCCCCCACACCATCCCTTTATATGCGTGATTTGACACCCTTCCCCCTGACCTTGATCAAGGTTCCTGACTTGAAACCTTCACCATTTCTACCCATGTATTCTGTCTGACCTGCTGAATTTCTCCAGCAATTCTTTGCCTGCTCAAGATTCCAGGGACTCTGGATTCTATTTATCTCTATAATACCATGTTCTGTTCACTTTACCTTCCCTGTGCTTGCTGATCTTTACTGGCACCAAGTGTAAGGAATGCTTTAATTTTATAGATCTGGCCTTCCTTACCAACCTGCTCCATCCACTCAGTCCCACAGCCAAGGCATCAACATGCTTCTGATCTGGATAAATTTAATGAATCCACCACTGGCAGCTTCTCCACTCTTCTTGCATCTCTTGTCCATTTTTTTTTCCTTTCTTAAAAACCTACAACCTACCTCTCTGGTAATTTCCACATTTCCTTCTTTCATTCAGTGTCAAACTTAATTAAATAATATACCAGCAAGATATTTTGTGGACTGAAATGCCCTACAAAATTCAAATCATTGTTGCCTTTTCATCCTTTCTGTTAAGAATGGTCATGTCACAAAAGTGACAAGGGCACAGTGTTATGACAAGAGTGGATGAGTTTGTCGATAAAACAAAACTAAAGTTAATGATTATTATCTGCAAAACAGTTGGCTTATTGCTGTGAAAAGATGCACTGATTGTATTTTTCAGATTGAGAACTATTATGGGATGTTCTTCAGGCAAAACAAAGTATTCAAAAAAATGAATGGAAACCTTCATCCATCAAAAGAGAATGTGAAGACTAAATATAATTGAGAAGAGTGAAGCACAGAAGTCTTCAGATGCTGAGATTGCAGTAGAAGTACACAAATGCTGGAGGAACTCAGCTGGTCTCACAGCGACCATAGGACGCAAACATACATCACTGATGTTTCAGACCGGAGGCTTTTGTTATAAGCAAAAAGCCTTCATTAAAGACTAGAGAATAAGGGGGGGGGGGGGGGAAGAGATGGAAGGGGGAGGACTTGAGACCAACGGGCAAAGATGCAAATGGGGTATATTAAGAGGAAATGGAGAATGGATTTTGGCTCTTTTAAAGGAGACAGAGGGAAAAGGAAAGAGAGAGAGCGAGTCAGAACTAGAGGAAGGAAGGTGGGAAAGAAGGAAGAGGAGGTGTAATTCCTCCAATTTGCAAGTGCTCAGAGTCTGGCAGTGCACGAGCCCATGGACAGACATGTCAGCAAGGGAAGGAGACAGGGAATTGAAATGGGTGGCCACTGGGAAGTTCATGCTATCCCCAAGGGGCTCAAAGAAGCAAATCATGTGGTGTCCTCTGATCTGCATGGGGTTGGCCAAGAGAACACCAATTAATGAGGAGCTACAAACGTAGGATTTAACTGTACACTGCAAGAAATATATACAAAACCTATACATAATCTGTGACCTGTAAAAGAGGGAGAAACAATACCCTGGCAGGGACATTTGCTAATAGCATCTGGAATGGTTTAAACTTGAATTTCTCCAGCAATTCTTTGCCTGCTCAAGATTCCAGGGACTCCAGAGCAGAGAAGAGGCAAATGAGAATATGGGGGATAATACTATTCTCAAAGTGAGAAATTTTAATGGATGAAATGGGCAGGATCTGAAAAAAAGCAATGGTTTAAACTGCATTTATTTCATTGCAATAACCTTAGCAGGCAAGGCAGACAAACTCAGGGCATGGATTGGCTCATGAGATTGGAATTACAAGATCCAAGACATAGAAGCAGAAGTAGGCCCAGAGGCCCATTGAGTTTGCTCTGCTATTCTGATCATGAGCTGATCCATCCACCCACTCAGCTCCACTCTCTTTCTCCCTGTAACCCTTGATGCCCTGACTAATCAAATCCCTGTCCATCTCTGCCTTAAAGACACCCAACAACTTCACTTCCACAGCAACAAGTTCCACAGACTCATGACCCTCTGACTAAATAAATGTTCCACTCTATTTTACAAAGTGTACTGGAGGTGTAGGTTAATGGAGTGCAAACTGAACAACATAAATGGCCTGTTACCATGCTGTATGTATAAATTAAAATTAAATTAAATTGATGCCCTTTTATCGTGAAATTATTCCCTCTTGTCCTAATGCTCTATCTTGGAAAATATCCTTGCCACATCTACTCTGCCCAGGCCTTGCAGCATTCAAAATGCCTCTCTGAGGACCTCCCATCCCCCACCCCACCCCCCACCGCATCCTTCAGTACTCCAATGAGTACAGTCCAAGAACTGACAATCATTCCTCATATACTAACCCTTTTATTCCTAGCATCATTCCAGTAAATATTCTCTGAAACCTCTCCAACACCAGCACATCTTTTCTCAAATACAGCACCCAAACTATCCACAGTCATCCATGTGAGGTCTCACCAGTGCTTTATCGTCTCAACATTCCATCCCCGTTCTTGATTTCCATCCTTAAAAATGAATGCCAACAATGCCCCTTCTTCGCCACCAACTCAACCTGGAGGTCAAACTTCAGGGTATCCTGCACGAAGACTCCAAAGTCCCTCTGCACCTCAAAATTTAAAATTTTCTTCCCATCCAAGTAATAGTCTGTCTATTTCTTCTTCCCACACTTTCCAACATTGTATTTCATCTGCGACCTCTTTATCCTAAGATATCCAAGTCTCTCTGCAGCCTTTTGGTACCCTCAGCACCACCCTACCTCCTATTTTGGTATTATCTGCAAATTTAGGCTCAGTCATCTACTCCATAAACCAAATCATTTATACACAATGTAACAAGAAGGAGGAGACCACTGGTAACCAGTAGCCAATCAGAATTGAATCCCTTTACTCCTGCTCTGTTTCCTGCCATCAATCCAATGCTCTACCCATGCTAGTATTCCTCCTGCAATACCATGCGGTCTCATCTTGTTTAGCAGCCTTGTGTGGCAATTTGTCAAAGACCTTTTGAAAATCCAATGCCCAACATCCACTGCATCTCCCCTGTCTATCCTACTTGAGATCTCTTCAAAAATTGCAATAAGTTTGACTGGCATGATTTTTGTTTAAGGCTGAGTTGGGCCTATCATTTCATGCGCCTCCAGGTATTCCATAACAATCAGCTCCAACAGCTTTCAAACCACCGATGTCAAGCTAATAGGCCAATAATTTCCTTTCTCGTGCCTCGCTCCCTTCTTAAACAGTTGACTGACATTCGCAATCCTCCAGTCCACCAGAGCTATGCAAGACTCCATTGATTCCTGGGAAGATCATTACCAATGCCTCCACAATATCTACATCTACCTCCTTCAGAACAAAAGAGTACATTCCATTCTGGTCTGGGAGACTTATCCACCCTTAAACTATTTAGCTTCTCAAGTACATTAACTCTTGTGATCTTGACTGCATCCACTTCTGAGAGACTCCTGAGAGTCTGGGATGCTACTAATGTCTTCCACCATGAAGAGTGATCCAAAATATTCATTCAGTTCCTTTGCCATCTCCTTGTCTCCCATTACAATTTCTCCAGTGTTGTGTTCTATTGGTTCTATGTCTAGTTTGGTCATTCTTTTACTCTATATATTTTAACAAGTTTGCATATCCTCTTTGATATTTGCTCACCTCCTTACATAATTCATCTCTTCATTCCTAATCACCGTTTTAGTTTCTTCTCCAAGATTTTAAACATTTTCCATTCCTCTCTATTCTCACTTATTTTTACTTCCTTGCTTGCTTTGACTTTCCTCATCAGCTACAATTTTCTTATTTTTCCATTCACAAATTTCTTTTAGAATGTTCCTGTCCTGCACTTTCCTCATTTCTCACTGCCATTGCTGATCTGCCATCTTCCAAATTAGGGTGTTTTTTTCAAATTGAATTTGGCCAGTTCCTCCCTCATGTCACTGTAATTTCATTTACCCCACTGAAATACCAACACATCAGACTCTAGCCTCTCCTTTTCAAATTTCTAAATGAATTCAATCATATTGTGATCGCTGCCTCTTCAGGTTTCTTTACCTTAAGCTCTCTAATCACCTCTGGTTCATTACACAGCACCCAATCCGGAACAGCTGACCCGCTGATGGGCTCATCAACAAGCTTCTCCAAAAAGAGTTCCGCAACACATCTCTGGTCACCGACCTCCATACATCTACTGTTGCCTTCTGTAAGCAAGTCAATTCTGTAACCACAAAGCAAGGCCTCCTTGGATTCCATGCCTCCTTATTTTCTGAATGAACCTTGCATGGGGAACCTTATCAAAACCCTCATTGACATCCATATACACTACATCCACAATTATACCTTCAATGGGCTTTGTTACATCCTCAGAATTTTATCAGGTTCACGATACACTATCCTGACTTCTCCTGACGAAGCCACGCTGACTATCCCTTATCAGATTATGCCTCTGTTACTGCTTGTAAATCCTGTCTCAGGTTCTTCAATAGGTCACCTCTGAAATGAGACTCACTGGTCTCAATTTCTTGAGTTACCTCTACTCCCTTTCTTGAACAGTGGAACATTTGCAAACCTCCAATCCTTTGATATTTCTCCTGTCCCCGGTGACAATGTCAAGGTCTTTGCCTCTGGCTCAGCAATCTCCCTCCTGCTTTGCTTCCCACAGTAGCCTTGGGTAAATCTTATCTTGACCTGGTCATTTCTATGATTTCATGCTTTTCCAAAGATCCAATACATTCCTCTTCCTTAATGTAAATTTCTCAAGCATTTCAGTCTGCTTTAATCATACTCACAATTGCCCATGTCCTTTTCTCTGGTGAATATTGAAGCAAAGTAGTCACGAAGGACGTGAATAAAATGAATCCAAACAGACGCTCTCTCCTCTCTCCTCTCTCCTCTCTCCCCCCACCCCCCCCCCCCCCCCAGTGTATATGATTTTAGAACTTGAGGGCATATATTTAAGATGAGAGGAGAGAAATTTAAGAGGGACTACGTTTTCACTCAGAGTCATCCGAATCTGGCAAGCTGCCAGAGGAAATTGTAGAAGTGGGCACAATGTTGATGTTCAAAAGGCATTTGGACAGGAAAAGCTTAGAAGGATATGGATCAAGTGCAGGCAAATGGGATGACGCAAGAATGCCAACTTGGTCAGCGTGGATGAGTTGGGCTGAAGGGCCTATTCTGTGCTGTGTCTCTGTGACAGAATCTATAACAAAAGAGTGTGACATTGTCTGTGCCTTGTATTTTCCACTGTCATTGAAAGAAAGCATTTGCAACTGATCTGCCATTGCCCCTTGCATATTCCCACAATCTGCCCTAAACTTTTCATTCTTAGCAATCAAATGCAAAATATTCACATTCATTTTACCTATAGGATTTCAACTTTGAGATTCCTAGTTATTTTGACATTTAAGAACCCCTGTCCTTGGATATGCCTGAGATTATTGGAGATTATTGAATGTGGGAATTGGAAAAACACCATCAATTTTGTCTCTAGAAAAATAATCATTGTCCTCCTGCAGGCCAGCATCCCCAGTACCAAGGACAGAGCTTTTGTCTCATTTGGCTACCCTGTACAAGATTCTTTGTTGACTTTCCCAATGCTAGTCTTCAGAATCAGACTCTCTCTTGGGGCAAGATAACTAGATGGAATCAGAGGAGGATTCAAACATGCTTAGAGCCTTCCTGAGGAATTGCAACAATCCCACTGACTCCCAGGAATATCTGGCCCAGAACTACTGAAAGCAGAGAAGGTTTTTGGAGAGTATTGAGAGCCTAGAAGGGGAGCACAAAAGCCATCCAGAAATCAAACACCGCACCCATAAACTACCTGCTGTCCTGCCATGTCACCCTGCACCATCTGTGGGAAAAGTCACACATTGGCCTTGCATAAAAAAAAATCATAGAAGACCCTTTCCATCCAGCAGACAGTATCTTTAACCCCACTACCATCAAGCAGAAGATTCAAGAGCATCAAAATCCAGATTCACAGGCTGAGAAATAACTACTTCCTACAGGCGGGGAGGTTGATGAACAGCATTCTATACTGAGTAGATCATTCCAAAAAATACATTATTTTAAATTGTATATTTATGTATCAATATGAATATTATGTACTGAATGTTTAGTGCATATGTGTGTTCACCGAAGGCTGGAAAAAACGCTGTTTTGTTGGGTTGTATACATATGGTCAGATGATAGTAAACGAACTCAGAGCCGACACAACCACAGTGGAAGGAAGTCATCGTTGATCCTGAAGGACTGCCTCTCCAAAAGTACATCTTTGCTGGTCCTTGGAAACTTACTATACATTATGCCAGCTCTCCAGGAAGTACCACCTTTTAATAATAGCCAACCATTAAGAACAGATAGTGTCACACAGCAGGGAAAAGGCCTTGCATCCCAACTCCTCCTTGCTGACCTGGTTGGCATCCTGGGCTAGTCCCACTTGCCTGCATTTTGGTGCCTATCATTCTAAACCCTTCCAGTGCATATATTTGTCCAAATGTCATTCATATATTCTAATTGTGCCCACTTCTAAAGCTTTCTCTGGCAGATCGTTCCTCTGTGGGTGGAAAAAAAGTTTCCCCTCAGGTCCCTCTTAAATTTGACACCCTCTCACCTTTGTCCCTAGTTCTAGAATCATCTACCCTCGGAAAAAGGCAATGTGCTTTCACCTTGTCCATGCCTCTATAATATCACCCCTCAGGAATAAAGGAATTATTCTCAGGAATAAAGAATCAATTTACTTAATCTCTCCTGCTAATTTAAGCCTTCCAGACACAGCAGCATCCTGGTGAATCTGCTCTGCTCCACCTCCAACTTCTTGATGTTTGTCCTATAGCTGGGAAACCAGAACTGCACATTGTACTTCAAGTGATTTAGTCCCCAAGACCTTTTATCAAAATTGGTAGGAGGTTTCAGTAAATATTATAGTGAACATACAGATCATTTGACTCCATTTATAGTTTTCACCTGACATGCAAGTCCTACCAGACTTCAATTTTTGTTTGGTAATTCAACTGCCAATGATGCAAAAGATTATACCACCAGTATTTTTAAGGTTTATAACAATATGACCACTTCAATATTTAGTGAAATGTTAATAATGTTCACATATGTTTCTGAATTATGGTTCATGTATGTTCATTAGATGGAATCTAAACCCTCGCACCTTCACACAGCCTGATCTACACAATGCTTCTTATTCTCATGTGTTTGGTACAGAGCAGTTAGCAAAGTATTAGAGCAACACTATATCAGCACCAGAAACTCTGGTTCAAACCTGTCGCTGCCCTTATGGAGTTTGTACATTCTCGCCACGTCCACGTTGGTTTGCCCTGATTTCTTCCAACATTCAGAAGACATACGGGGTTGGTGGATTAATTGGTGGTATGGGTATATTTGGGCTGAAGGGCTGGTAGGGGCCGTTACTCTGTTCCTAATTCTCTAAATTAAACAGATTCTCTTTTAAGATCTGATTGATAATTTGGACGAGACTTAAGACAGCTGACAGATAGACAGTAAAATCCCACTTAGGGGCTAGGTTTGTACCTGCTATCACTGTGAGGAACTTACACCTGTTGACCGCCTTCTGTACCCAGTGAAGCTCGTCAGATACTAACAAATACACATACGTTTAAAAAAATAAACACATTTACAAGACCGCCTGTTGTAAAAGTCAGATAAAAGCAATTAGGAAAACTGAAAGGACCAGCCAACATTTATAGCCGAGCAGCTTAAAGCAATAAATGGTCAGGGCTTATCACCCGTCTTTTACTCTTTTATTTAATATCCTGTGGTTTGTCTGTCTGTGCAAACAGCTTCATTGTAACCTTGTGCAAAATATATGAAGAGGACTTCTATTTTATTTCATAGATCAAAGTCTGTTGATCCTTTCACCTTTGAATTTGTAGAATGTGCATTATTCTGGAATTATTAGAATATACTTTATGTTTTAATTGCAACGTTAAATCCTGCTGTATTGTATTGCTGAGAAAACACGAAACCTAATAAAGACTTGAACGCAAAGTACAGATCTTTTTTTTTTAACATTAAGTGAACTGTGAAGATTGTTCTATTTTTCATAATAATACTGTTTAGCTGGGCCCGTGTTGGTTTACAAGTTGGCTTCAATATTTAGTTAACGTTGAGAGCATGAATTTGCGAAAATGCACTTTGCACAGACTAGAAGCAGAAAAACAGAGAGAAAGTGCTGGTTAAAACTTCAGCAAGGTGTGGCAGGGGAGCAGGTGTGTGGACCAAAGGTGCCTAAAAAGGAGCCATGGTGATCGGTCCTATGTCTCCTTCTCACTAACACATGAAGGAACGTGGTGTGTAGAGAACCACAGCGATATAATGATTGCACATGTTCAAAATAGTGGGGCTACATTTTGTATTTAGGTCATTAATGTTATCATTTCACTATCACACTCACATCTCCACTCTTCACTCTTCACTCTTCACTGAGTACCTTCTATGCGCAGTTTGCTAATAAGAACAGGATGATGCCAAAGAAAGCTCCATGTCCCCCTGATCAACAGCAACACCCCCCGCCCCCACCCCGCATAGCCACGGCAGAGGTGAAGAGGACCCTGTATTCAGCAGGCAGGCAGCATGTGAGGAAAGAGAAAGAATCAAGTATCTTCTGCATTCCATTTCACATCTCTTAGTGACCATCTCACACTGCAGGCCTCTAGTTGTGCTTCACTCCACGAGAAAACCATTTTGTTACATTCGAGCACGTTTCAGGCCATAGAACATCCATCAGACCCAGAAAGAGATTAAAAAATGTATCATAGTTGCTGCAAGTCAGTCATACAACACAGAAACAGGTCGCTTGGCCTGACTAACCATCAGACGGCCAGTTGCATTAATCTAATTTTTTCCACTTCATTCTCATGAAATCTCCTCAGATTCTATTTCTCAACAGTGCACAAAGGAAAATTCATCATGGCCAATTAAACTACGTACCTCCATCATTGTGGGAGAAAGTACTCATGTAGTCACAGGAAGAATATCCTCAAGGAGAGCACACGAGGCCAGGATTAAACTCAGCTTGCTGGATATATGAGACAGTCCCGCCACTGCACCACTCTTACCTTCTCTGGAAAACTATCTCTTTTTCCTTTCCCATTTCTGATAAAGAGCTTTTGACCTGAAATATTAGTCTTGGCGACAAGTTTAGCATAGCAGTTAGCACAATGCCTTTACAGTGCAAACAATCAGGACTGGGGTTTGAATCCCACACTGTCTCTAAGGAGTATGAACGTTCTTCCTGTGTCTGCAAGGGATTTCTCTGGGGGCTCCAATTTCCTCCCACCGTTCAAAATGTACAGGGGAGTAGGTCAATTGTGCGGCACGGACTTTTGGGCTGAAATGGCCTGTAACCATGCTCTATGTCTAAATTTTAAATTTTTTCATGTAAATTGATAAAGAATCTGATGAAAAGGATTCAGACGAAAGGCATCCATGTGGAGAGGAACACAACTCATGATATTAACCAAGAGATGAATAGGCAATTAAAACAAAGTTATTTACGCACAGAGTGAGTAACCACAGAAATGAGGTGAGGTGGTTGGGTTACATTGCATTTAGAGCAACCATCCTATGAGGGAGAAGGAAACGTAGGGTCATGCTGACAGGTTTAGATAAGGAAGGATTTGAAAAACCTTGAGTGGAAACAAAGGAGTTAGCTGATGATGAAAGATTGAATAGTCCAGATCTGTACTCGTTGAAGGATGAGTGGAATTTTATATAGATAGTTTTGTAAAAAAAAATTATATTTGGAAAAAATACATAAAAAAGAAAACTATGCAGTCTTTTCTCATCCTTAGTGTAATTTTCATAGATTCTATTACTGTATATTGTTGCATTCATCCTCTGATTTGCTAAATTACTGCCCATCTTTTGTTTGAGGAGCCAAGCTTCCCCTTCCATCTCAGCCCCTCAATGTCCAGTGGCAGATGGATTTGAGTCTGTGGTCCATCCCCACAAAGCTCTCATGTTGGCTGCATAAAATCACGTAGAGGCATATACAATTATGAAAGGAATAGATAAGATAGAAACAGGCATGTTATTTCCATTATTAGATGTGAGTAGAATGAAGGGACATAGCCTCAGGATTTGGGGAGAAGATTTAAGGCAGAGATAAGCATGGTGCTTCTCCCAGAGATTAGTGGAATTCTCTGCCCAAGAAAGCAGTAGAGGCTGCTTCATTAGCTATACCCTGTACTGTGTTTAAGGGACAGATCAATCAATAGATTTTTGAAAGAAACACAATAGGGCTGCAGATGCTGTACTAAAAGTACTGAAATGCTGGAGCAACTCAGCTGGTCTATTCAGCATCTATAGGAGACAAAGATATATTGCTGACATTTCCTTCAATGGGGTGGGGGGGGGGGAAGAAAAGGCAGAAGCTGAATATATCAGAAAGACTCAGAATTCAAACAATGAGGGAGGAATCCAGACCAACAAAAGGTGTTAATTGGATGTAATAAGGGTCTCGGTAGAATTTATTATGTCTGTGCAAAAGGAGACAGGGCATGAAGATGTAATGGGGAAGCAAGGGGGTGGGGGAAGGGGAGGGTCTTGATGAAAGCTGGAGAAGTTGATATTAATGCCATCTGGTTAGAGAGTGCCCAGTCAGAAGATGTGGTATTCTTCCAATTTACAATGAGGCAGAACACAAGACCATGGACAGACATGTTGGCAATGGAATAGGATGGAGAATTGAAATTGGTGGCCATTGGGATATCCATGCTATTGTGGCAGACAGAACCAAGGTGCTCAACAAAGTGATCTCCCAGACTCTCTGATGTAAAGGAGACCACAGCAGGAGCAATGGATGCAGTAGATGATCCCTGAAGATTCAAAAGTGAAATGTTGAAGAACAGGAGAGTTATGTGTGGAACGGGCAGTAGGTGGAGCAGAGTTCATGGCCAGATCAGCCATTATCATTTTGATTGATGGAGAAGGCTCCATGGGCCACATGGCCTCCTTCTGCTCCTATTTCCTAAGCTTCTATGTTCTCATGAACATAAATTTGGGCAGGAATTAAATGGACTGAATTGCCTTCCAGTGCCATTTATCCTACTTCAATCATACATGACAACCTTTATCAGAAAATTAATAGTGTATTGACCACAATGCTCTTCCTAAACTGAAGATCTCCCAGAGTTTCTCATAGAACCATAGACTATTACATTACAGAACTAGGCCCCTTCAGCCTTCTAGTCAGTGCCAAAACATTTTTTTTTTGCCTAGTTCTACTGACCTGCACCTAGTCCATAGCCCTCTATACCTCTCCCATTCATGTACCTGTCCAAATTCTTTTTAAATGTTATAATTGAGTCCACATTCACCACTCCCAGCACTCTGTGTGAACAAGTTCCCGCTCATGTACCCCCTAAACTTTTTCCCTTTCACTCTTACCCATGTCCTCCAGTTTGTATCTCACCTACATTCTATGGAAAAAGCCTATCTACATTTATTCAGTCTATACCCCTCAATTTTAAATACCTCCTTCAAACCTTCCCCCCCCCCCCCCACCACCCCCCACCCCCATTATTCATCTATGCACCATTTAACCTTTCCTTGTAACTCAGTTCCTACAGTCCAGGCAATATCCTAGTAAGTCTTCTCTGCACTCTTTTTCTTGACATCTTTACTGTAGTTAGGTGACCAAATCTGCACATAATACTCTGAATTTAGCTTCACCAATGTCTTACACAACTTCACCAATGTCTTACACAACTTCACCAATGTCTTACACAACTTCACCAATGTCTTACACAACTTCACCAATGTCTTACACAACTTCACCAATGTCTTACACAACTTCACCAATGTCTTACAGAACTTCACCAATGTCTTACACAACTTCACCATAACTTTCCAAATCCTGCACTGTACTCAATACTTAGATTTATGAAGGTCAATATGCCTAAAGCTCTCTTTACAACCCTATCCAAGTGTGATGCCAATTTCAGGGAATTATGTATCTGTATTTCCAGATCCTCTGTTCTACCACACTCCTCAGTGTCCTCCTATTTCCTGTGCATGTCCTTTCTTAGTTTGTCCTTCCAAAATGCAAAACTTCACATTTATCTGCATAAATTCCATCTGCCATTTTTCAGCCCTCTTTTCCAGCTGGTCCAGATCCCACTGCAAGCTTTGAAAAACTTTCTTCACTGTCAACAACACCTCCAATCTTAGTGCCATCTGCATACTTGGTGATCTAATTTACCACATTATCATCCAGAACATTGATATAAATGACAAACAACAATGGTCCCAGCACCGATCCCTGATGAACACCATGATCCACAGGCCTCGAGTCTGAGAAGCAATCATCCACCACTACTCTGGCTTCTCCTGTCCAGCTATTGTTGATGCAGTTCACGACTTCACCATGAATACCTAGTGCATGAACCTTCCTGACTAACCTCCCATATGGGACCTTGTATAAAGCCTTTCTAAAATCCATGTAGACAACATCCACAACCTTTTTTTCATCAATTTAACTGGTAATCTCCTCAGAAGAATCTAAGATTAATTAAATGTGACCTACAACATGCAAAGTCATGTTGACTATACTTGAGCAGTTTCTGGCCATCAAAATAATTGTATATCTGATGCTTTTGAACACTTTCCAACTACTACAGATGCCAAGCTCATTGGTCAATATTTTCCAGGATTACTTTTGGAGCCTTTTTTTAAAAGAAAACAACACAAGCTACCCTCCAATTCTCTGGCACCATATCCATGGCTTGGGGCTTTTAAAATATTTTGCCAGAGCCCCTGCAATTTCCACACTAGCTTCTCTCAACGTCCAAGGGAATATCTTGTCAGGCCCTGAAGATTTATCCACCCTTATTTGCATTAAGTCAACAAGTACTTTCTCCTGTTTGATCTGTATAGGTTTCATGACCTCACTGCTTGTTTTCCTTACTTCCCTCAATACTGTGCCATTTTCCTGAGTGAATACTGATGAAAAGAAAACATTTAAGATCTCCCCCATCTCTTTTGGTTCCATGTGAAGCCAACCACTCTGATCTTCAAGGGGATCAATTTTGCCCTTACATTCCTTTTTCTTGTAAAAAACCTTAACGATTTTCCTTCAGATAGTCGGTCAAAGCAGCCTTGTGTCTTCTTTTAACCTCCTGATTTCCTTCTTGATGTTTTTCTTGCATCTTTTCTTTATATACTTTAAGTACCTCATTTGCTTAATGTTGCCCATGTCTGTTATACACCCCTCTCTTCCTTTGAAGCAGATCCCCAATATCTCTCAAAGCCATGATTCTCCCAGTCAATATATAGAAAGTTAAAATCCTGCAGCTATCTCTTTACAGATTTACTCCTCCAATTCTCATTGAATATTGGGCAATGCATAATACAACCCTATGAGAGTGGTGATGCCTTTCCCATTCCTCAGCTCCACTCTTATATCCTCAGCAGATGAGCCCTCTGGTCTGTTCTGCCTGAGCACAGCTGTGATATTTTCCCTGATGAAGAATGCCACTCCTCCCCATTTTATCCCCCCATTCTATTGCATCTAAAGCACAGAAGCCCAGAACATTTAACTATCAGCCCTGTCCCTCCTGCAACTAAGCTTCACTAATGGCCACAATATCATAATTCCACCTGTCAATTCTAAGCTTTTCTGCCTTTCCTACAATGTTCCTTGCGCACAAGAACATTTCCATCATGTACAACCTGTTGGCTTCTAATGGTGTATGCAATTTTTCACATCATCTTTCCCTCCTACACTCTGGCACTTGCGCACTGATTTCCATCCCCTGCAAATCTAGTTTAAATACCATGGAGCAGCCCTAGCTAACTTTCCCAAATGGATATTAGTCTCCCTTCAGTTTAGATACAACCCATTAGAACAGGTCCCACCTTCCCTGGAAGAGAGCCCAATGATCCAGAAACCTGAAGCCCTCCCTCCTGCACCATGTCTTTAGCCACATGTTTCTAATCTCATTATCAAATGGCACAGGTAGAAATCCTTAAATTTCAACCCTGGAGGACCTGTCCTTCAATCTAGCATTCAACTCCCTGAACTCTCCTTGAAGGACCTATTGGCCCCTATATGGACCACAACATCTGGGCTGCTCACCCACCCTCCTGAAAATGCAGGATCTCTCAGACCCTGGCACCAGGGAGGCAACATGCCATTTGGGATATTCAGTCTCTTCCACAGAACCGGTTATCTATCAACCTAGTAATGGTATCTTCCATCGTTACAGCTCACCTCTTCTCCTCCCTTTCCTTTTAGCCATAGAACCAGACTCCATGCCAGAGACCTGATCACCAAGGCTTATTCTGGTGGATCATTCCCCAACAGTATCCAAAAAAATATACTCGTTTTTGAGGGGAACAACAACAGGGGCACCTTACACTTCCTGTCTGTTTCCCGCTCCTGACTGTCACCCATCTACCCTCCTTATGCCTCCTGGGTGTGATAGTGTCCATCACCCCCTCAGCCTCCTCAATGATCCAGAGTTCATCTAACTCCAACTTTAATTCCTTAACTCAGCTTGTCAAGAGCTTCAGGTTTCAGGTTACTTCTCATTGATGAATTCATCAGGGATACTGCTGGCCTCCCTGATAACCTACATTTTGCAAGAGACCCCCTGCCTTGGCTGGCATTCCCTCGGTTTATGACTAGGGAAAAATAGGCTATCTATAACCTACTCTTATCTGTGACTCCCTGCTGAATCCATTTTATTCCTCAAATAGGGTGGCCCTTTCTTACCTCAGCTCTTGCCTCACCACCACCTCAGTCATTATTCTCCAATACTCTGATACATCCCACTCCAAAAATGACCACTACACAATTACTCACTTTTATTTAGTGATGTTTGGGTCACCTGACCTCAATTGCCCTTCAACTTTTGGACTTAATTGCCCAATCTGTTGAGTCTCTCTTTTTTCAACCTTTTTGTCTTGAACAAGAACTCAATTGCCCAATCGAACTGCTCCTCTGTCTTCAACTGTTAAACTCGATTGCCCAATCAAACTGCTCCTGTCTTCAATTGTTGAATTTGATTGCCCAATCAAACTGGTCCTTTCTTCAATTGTTGAATTCAATTTCCAAATAGAGGATTTTAAAATGCCAGCATGCTTGTGATGGAATGAAATTTAGGAATCTAATTATATAGATCAAGTTTCCACACAGCACTGCAGAAAAATCTATGTAATGCTGGGAAATATTTTTTGTTCTTTAAAACAGCACTAGGTATTTTTTTCATTTCTGCTTGATTCAGCTGGGCCCTGGACTGGCATCTCTATGGAAATATTGTACCTCTCACATCACTGTCCCTGTCAATGGCTGCCATAATGATGATGTAGTTATTGTTTTGTACATTATACAATGTACATATGCACCAAAATTCTTATTTGCTTCAGGTATTTGGAAAGGAAAACTATCATAGTAAACTTAATTGGATAAAAAAGATAATAAATACCTAAGAAAGATAGATAGTAAACATTCAACTGAGTTGGCACTGAATTTAGCTGTGCAGTCATATTTGTACATGGAATGAAGTGGGGCACACAGCCCTAATGAGCTCTTGTACTGATGGTCAGTGAAGAGGATGTGAGGCACCAATAGCTCAGTGGTTAGAGCACAGATCTTGTAAACCAGGAGTTGTGTGTCTGTTCCTCGCTGGGGCCTCATTTCTGTGAGGGGCTCTTGACAAAGTGGTGACTCTCTGTCTTCCTTACAGTAGACAAAGTTAAAGAATTTCATGTATGTTACTTTCTAAATGTAGTATTATGAGCCTAGAGGACTCCAAAACCCAGCAGCAACAGAAAGTCACCAACACTATTTTTAATTAAACAAAAGTTGCTTTTGATTTTCTTTAAACATAAAAACAGGATCAAACTTTAATTTATTACTATTAACTTAACCAAACTTAACCCCCTTCTAATTCTAAGTGCACATCTATGTAATATGTATATGTTCAGGAAAGTTCATTGTTTCACCGTCCAATCTCACTTCTCACTTCTCCAAGATCATTGGTATCAGGCAATTCTTATACCGTGCACAGAATTTAACATTTATGAATCTTCACCAGGCTCTGGTGCTTAAAGTTGAATGGTTACTGCTCAGGAAGGTTCTTGATGATTTCAGAGAGAAATTTGTTGCTCGTTGGACGCACGCAGACTGATTTCCTCCAATCAGTCACTTCATTATCTTGATGAAGAAATTTGTCCCATCATGGGTTTTCCAAATGATAACCTCTTCTTCCAGATCATCACAGATTTCCTCTTGTTTCCTCTATTTCAGAGAAACATTCTAACCAGTCATTTCCTCCAATAAAGCTACAAGGGGTTTGAACAGGCTGAACTCAGAACTCACAGCCCATCTTCAAAATTGGATTTTCATCAAGCTTGCCAGCTTGCATTTTGCAGCCTCAACTCCAACTAGTCTCTCTCTCTCTCTCTCTCTCTCTCTCTCTGAGATCCTGTTTGTTTTTTCCTCTCTCTTGTAAAAAAAACAAATACCTCTCCCAAGGCTCCAAACCCAATCTTTTAAAGATCTTATCAGCACTTGAGCCCTGGACTCTGTTCCAATTTGCACCTCCTTTTGAAGTTCTTTCCAAATCAATTCCATTGTCTTTGCAAAATCACTCAGAGCCTGGAGCTTGGGCAGCTACTGGTTTGAACAGGAGTCTGTTTGGCTGCAGGAGTACTGAAGATTAATCCATGGACATTCAATGTCTCTGAAGTGACTCTTTTCCTTTTCTTTTCTTATTATAAGGGGTGGTGGGCATGCTAATGGTGACCCTTTGGCTTATGGCAGGTAAAAGGAAATTTAACATAATGTTACAATTTCTGTATTATTACATGGCGTTAAAAGATTAAATCTTGAATCTTAATTCTGAAGAACCATCAACAAGACAACCTAATCTTGACTGATATCACACGGACCAAGTAGTGCTCTGCGGGCTGCTGTGGTTGGTGAATCTCCTGAAGCTGGAAGCTCAAGTTTATTGTTACCTGTGCTGAGGTGGAGCGAGAAAGTTTGTTTAGCAAGCAGTCCAGCTGAATATCTCATACACAGTTCAGCAAGTCGACACAATAGAGAAGTGTATGTTTACAGAGAGAGATCAGTTCAAAGAGAGCAAAGGAAGCATTATTTTATGAGATGTATTCAGGAGTCTGATAAAAGTGGGAAAGAAACTGTCCTGGAGTCTGATCTCACAGTCGTGAATCTTCTTCCTGATGGGAGAAGGATGAAGAAAGTGGTCAGGGTGAGATGAGTCTTTTAATATGCTGGCTGCTTTTCCGAGGCAATAGGAAGTGTAGATAGAGTCAATGGAGGGGAAGGTGATTTGTGTGATCTTTTGAACTGTGTTCACAACCCTCCAGCATTGTTTGGAATCTTGGGTGGAACAGTCCTCATATCGCGCAGCAGGCATCCTGACAGAATCCCTTTGATGATACATCTGTGGAAGTTATTGCAGGATGCAAGTGACCTACTGAATTTCCTCAGTCTTCTGAACAAGTAGAAGTGCTGGTGTGCTTTCTTGATGACATAGCTGGACCAGGTCTGGCTCATGCAGATCCCTACCCACAACAATTTTAAGCTAGATCCACTTCAGCACCGTTGATCTGGACCAGAGAGTGAGCTCCACTCCTCTCCTGGAAGTCTATGACCAGCTCCTTCCTCAGATCATCATTATTGGAAAGCCGACAGTTTGACTATTATAAGAAATATAAGGCCTAAAAGAGCCAGTCACAGCTCCACCACACAGGTGTATCAATTAATTTCAATGAAAGAATCACCTGGATCATCTTATTTCCCATACCTGCAGTTCTATAAAATGTGCCCCATTATATGGTGCACCTGGCACTGATGGAATACAAAAGATTATGTCAAATCAGTGCCAAACATAAACCCTAAATGGGGCATTGTACATCAGTCTTTACTCTCCTTCCAAATTGTACCAAGGACCTTTTTTAAATTTATCATGCACCCTTTTATAACATCAAAATGTTCCTTTGTTAATACACCTATTGAAATTTTCTGCACCTACTATTCATAATAAATCATGACAGGCAGTCAAAAAGAGCTCATCACTTTTTATTGTTTTCATTGATGATCATATATGAAAAGAAAGAAAGACTTGTGGTTGGTTCATGTCTTTCATGATGTTAGAATTTCCCAAACTGCTTTGCAGTTAATTAAAGTGGTCACTGTCATAAAGTTGAAAGCACAACCACCAATTTACAAGCTTTACAGTCATCAGATTGTCTGTTTATTATTTTTGTTGGTTGAGGAATAAATATTAGCCAGGATTCTGGCTTTTCTTCATTATATTGAAATGATCTTTCCTATGCACCTCAATGGATGGCTGGAATTTTTGCTGAATATCACATCCCATGATTTGGTGTGAGGAACCCATCCAGTGATATCCAGAATGCTCTGGGAATGTCAAGTCAAGTCACCTTTATTTATTGTTTATACCATGCTCTTACTGTAAAGACAAGATAGTGTGTCTCCAGGACCACGGACCATATTTACATAAATATAAGTTAGACTAGAAGTTAAAAACATTAAAATATTAAGGCATATAAAGTAACAGTCCATGGTGCCCTATGGAATCTAATGGTTTGGGGGAGGGAGGGGGGAAAGCTGTTGGCTAATCTGGACAAAAGGGCCCGAGTGCTACTGTACCTCCCACTGGATGGCAGAAAGAACAGTTTACATGAGGGATGTGTGGAGTCTTTTACAATGTTTATTGCCTTTCACCCCCATCGAGTGTTGTAGATGTCCTTCATGGTAGGAAGAGAACCCCCAATGATCTTTTCCGTTCATTTCACTACCCTCTGCAGGGTCTCTTGGAGGTACCAGGTGGTTATTCAGTTGCGCAGGATGCTCTCGATACGTCCTCTGTAGAATGTAGTGGGGATGGTGGGCGGGAGATTAACTTTCCTCAGTGTTTTCCTCTGTGTTTTCACTGTTGTATCCTGGAGACTGTTTGAAGGTTGTTTCCTGAGAAGACACAAACAATGACAAATCTCATGCCCTCGTTTATTCACATTGAACTGTCCTTTTAATGTTGCATCCATTTTTAAAATATTTACTTGGTTATTTTGCCAATGTCCTGAGTTAAATGGTCAGAATTTGACTCACTTTTGCATTTTTCCCAATTCTCCTTTGATTGACATTTTATGGAAAAGCCTAGTTTGCTCTATCAATTTTCCTTGTCATTCCTGCAACTTAGGTTACAGTTAATACATCCTGTGACAGCCCACCAGGAGGCACCAGAACTCTCAATGTGCCCATTGTAGAGGGTCAATCAAATGTAAAAGGACACAATGGGTATAATATCAAAAGGAAGAAAGGTCTGCATGTGATATTGTCAAAACTTAAAATTGTCCCACTCTCTCGTCAATGATTAATGAAAGTTTATTGGCATATATTACAAATGTACCAAAATTCTTACTTGCTGCAGCCTTTCAGGAATAGAGGATGCATCAAAAGCAAGAGTAAAAATGTAATTACCTCAAGATGTGAAAAGTGAAACAAGGGTTGAATATAAAAAGATACACAGATAAATAGTCACAGTTGCAGTTAGTGACAAAGTAAAAGTAATATTTTAATATTGTAACTGATCTTTTGGTGGTCATTGAGTAGTTTATGGGTAAAATAGTTTGGATGGGGTTCAAGAATCTTTAGCTATTGGGTAAAAACTGATCATGAATTTATTCTTTATCTCTCTGAGAAGCACAATAGTCTCACAATATGGAACACAATATGTTCCTTCTAAACAAGTGAGAAACAGATGGACCAAGTTTAGTTTGCGGGCCGCACGGTTGGCGTAGCGGTTAGCATATCACCTTTAAACCAGTGATCGAGACCGGGGTCCGAGACCCGCGCTGTCTGTAAAGAGTTTGTACGTTCTCCCCATGGCTGCATGGATTTTCCTCGGGGCTCTGGTTTCCTCCCACTATTCGAAACGTACCGGAGGTGTAGGTTAAGTGGGTGTAAAATAGTCAGCATGGACTCATGGGCAAAATGGCTTGTTTCCAATGCTCTATATCTAATTTTTTTTTAATGTACATTTTATTTTTAATTAAATTTTGATGGTTCAAGAATACATTATTATGAATAATCTAATCTCCAAAGTTTGCCAGATGGAACATTTTCTTACTGGATGACAGCATTATGTCTAATTATGCTCAACTAATACACCATATCATGACTCCCAGGCTATCGTGACAATGCAATCATCTCTGTATTTGTATGATGCCTTAATGTGGGGTGTTCTATTCACAATGGTGCTCATTCAGATTGCAAATCCACATTCTAAATTGCCACACTCAAAATTCCTGCCTTATCTTGTAGTTTTCCAAGATTGCGAGATACAGGCGAGAATTCTTGTTCCAACTTACTGTGCAGACGTATCCTCAATCAATTTCCTAATTAGCAGACTGAAATTCATTCTGTTCACTCTGTGCCCCTGCGCAGGAGAATTCCCTGATGCAATACATTATTTTGCATCTTAAAATTGTGCATTTAAACATTGCGAAAATTTACTTTATGGGAATGGACAAATGGGTATTAAACAGCAGAATTTTTTTTTGAAATGGAGTGAGAGAAAGAGCGACATGAAAATTGATATTTGTAACTCCAATTTATAGAACATCATATATAAAATAAATGGAGTGTAGGATTGGTTAGTCACTGTCCTTTTGCCTCTGGGATCTGGCTTCATAATCTAGCCCAGGCTGATGGGATGAAAAGTATTCTCTATTTGCTGACTGTTAATGTAGTTAGGCATTCCCAATCTGGCTCCCTGTGGGCTGCAGCTTACCATGCAATCATTGGTAATCACACAGGGAGAGATCACAGATCACTGCAATCAGTATGTGCAAAAATGTTTCCCTGCTGTCTTTGAAGGTCCTTTTCAAATATGTTTATTCACATATAAATAACATTATTTTTCCATCATCAATTTTCACGCTTACCTTCTGGAGTGGCTGTTCACACAGAGCGATCTGTGTACGGATGTTGCTGCATGTTTAGACTACATACCTGAGGTGCTGGACGCGAACTTAACCCGTCATCGCGCCTCATCATCGAGTCGTATTTATTTTCCCATGGTTGCGGACCACCTGCAGTTCAGTTTAGACTGCAGGCAGTCCACAATAATGTCTAGAGGTGCCGTAGGTAAAATTTCTGAACGGGAATGAGTCACTCATTTCCGTTCCGATCTTTTTACACCGACTGCGTTCTGGGAATTTGGGAATAATTTCCCAGAATGCAGTGGTTGTGTTTAAAAAAAAACATTTAAAAAATTGATCATTAAGATAATATCTCTCTAATTTTGGAAATTCAACAGAATGTCAGAGATTGCTACTGTCTTCAACAAGAACTATTGATCTGGCTTACATGGCAAGTAGGGAAAAAGGAAATATTTATTGATTATAGTTATAACAGGGATACAGAAGCATGAAATGCAAATTAAAATTATTCGAAGCCATCAGGAGTGGGAGTTGAAACAGGTTATTGTATGTGACATGCTCTATTAAAAAGGCAGCCAATTTCATAAAGGATCACTTTCACCCTGGCCACAATCTCTTGCAGCATGCTGTTTATGCATGAATCACAAAAGGTTGGTTTGTAGGTGCAGCAGGGAATCAAGATTTCTTTAGGTAGTCCTTGTACCTCTTCTTTGGTGGATCTCTGTCACGGTGGCCAGTGGAGAGCTCGCCATATAACACGATTTTGGGAAGGCGATGGTCCTCCATTCTGGAGACATGACCTACCCAGCGCAGTTGGATCTTCAGCAGTGTGGATTCGATGCTGTCGGCCTCTGCCATCTTGAGTACTTCGATGTTAGGGATGAAGTCGCACCAATGAATGTTGAGGATGGAGCGGAGACAACGCTGGTGGAAGCATTCTAGGAGCCGTAGGTGATGCCGTTGGAGGACCCTTGATTCGGAGCCGAACAGGAGTGTGGGTATGACAACGGCTCTGTATACGCTAATCTTTGTGAGGTTTTTTACTTGGTTGTTTTTCCAGACTCTTTTGTGTAGTCTTCCAAAGGCACTATTTGCCTCGGCGAGTCTGTTGTCTATCTCGTTGTCGATCCTTGCATCCAATGAAATGGTGCAGCCAAGATAGGTAAACTGGTTGACCGTTTTGAGTTTTGTGTGCCCGATGGAGATGTTTTGAGTTTTGTGTGCCCGATGGAGATGGTAGTCATGGTGGGGAGCTGGCTGATGGAGGACCTCAGTTTTCTTCAGGCTGACTTCCAGGCCAAACATTTTGGCAGTTTCCGCAAAACAGGACGTCAAGCGCTGAAGAGCTGGCTCTGAATGGGCAACTAAAGCGGCATCGTCTGCAAAGAGTAGTTCATGGACAAGTTGCTCTTGTGTCTTGGTGTGAGCTTGCAGGCACCTCAGATTGAAGAGACTGCCATCCGTGCGGTACCGGATGTAAACAGCATCTTCATTAAAGAAATCTCTTGGTGCCTGCCACATTGACCACCGCCAGTGGGCTGATATTGCCTCAAACCGTGCATCTTGGCGCCTCATAGTTCAGCGGGCAGCAACCTCCTTTGAAGAAGACCACAGAGCCCACCTCACTGACAAAAGACAAAGGAGGAAAAACCCAACACCCAACCCCACCAATTTTCCCCTGCAACCGTGTCTGCCTGTCCCGCATCGGACTTGTCAGCCACAAACGAGCCTGTAGCTGACGTGGACATATCCCCCTCCATAAATCTTCGTCCGCGAAGCCAAGCCAAAGAAAAAGAAAGAAAGAAGGTAATCAAGAAGGCAAATGAAATCATTGTGCTCTGTTCTCATACTACCTTAAAAAAAGAGGGAAAGGTGCCACCGAACTCACATCCCCAGGTACAGCTGCTAGCCCTCCACCATCAGAGTCTTCATCAAGGACATTTAAGGACTCTTACTTTTGCACTTAAATGTTTTCATCTCTCTCTCTGTGTATTGCAGTCAGTTTGTTTATAGTTCTTTGTTTGTTTACATGTGTACGTTGAGGCCGTTGTTATTGCACTGCCATTGAGTGGTAATTCTGCCTCACCCACAGTAAAAAAGAATCTCAAAGTTGTATGTGATGTCATGTATGTATTCTGACAATAAACCTGAAATCTAATTTATGTTGAAGTTGAGAAGAATAAGGTTCCGCTGCAATTGTACAGGGTACTGGTGAGGTTGCACCTGTAGAACTACATGTAGTTCCGATCTTACTTCAGAAATGATATGTGGTTAATGTGTGGTGCAGATGAGTTTTTTTTAAACTTTATTTATAAAATACAAATAAAACTAAAATCCTACTAAATACATAATATTCCCCCTTCTATTCACCCCCTCCCACCCTCCCCGCTACATCCCACCCCAAATTATCACTACAAAAGAGCCAAAAACATATAATGATTAATTATCCATTGCTGTGGAGTGTGCCAAACCTTTAACATCTTTTAAAAAAAAATCTAAGATATATCCAAGCCCATATATTTCAAATATGGAGTCCATCTTTTAATAAAAAAGGAATAATTATTATGTAAATTATAGGTTATCTTTTCGAAATAGGTGCAGAGCAGTTTGATAATGGAGAGGAGGGGGTGAGCCTAAACGGGGAGATTGAGTCACCTGTGACAATATTCACTGAAATTCTGAAGAGAGAGAGAGAGAGAGAGAGAGGGGATCTTATGGAAATATGAAATTGTAAAAGAGATAGATAAGACATTTTGTTTTCAATGGTAGGGACATTGCCTTAAGATTCAAGGGAGTAGGTAGGGCAGTGATGAGGAGGTATTGATTTTCCTAATGAGCAGTGAATCTATGGAATTCCCCTCCCAAGGAGGCAGTAGACGCTGCCACATTAAATTTATTTAATTTATAGTTAGATAGATTTTTGTATATTTGGGAATTAAGGATAACGGAGCTTGGTGGAGCTGATTTCACAGCCAGATCATGACAGGTTAGATTGGACAGGCTGAACAACCTGCTCCTGCTCCTATATCTTATCTTCTTCTCACTGTTACCTTCCCGTCCTCCCCAATACTCATTATAAGTTACTGCAGGACCCACAAAAGATCTGTCTCCCCTAATAAAACCATTCTTTGTTTTATATTAATGGTAACTGAAGATTTGTTGACTGTATCTATCCCTTTATGCTTATTATTTTTCTATCTTGGCATATTGTGGTAAATTAGGTTATACTATTATAGTTAGTGTATCATATGTACCTTTTTGCTGCACCAAGTAGGAATTTCAGTGTATCTGTACATTGTACTTCCTGTATGTACAATATATGTCAATAAACTCTCATTTCATATTACAGCATCATGGGTCCATCACAGACTCCGACCTGGAGACATCTTGGTGAGGCCCTCTCTCAAAACATCGTAAAGGAACCCATCGCCCTGGTCACAGACTCTCCTCGCCATTACCTTTAGGCAGAAGGTACAGAAGCCTGAAGACCAGCACCTCCAGGTTCTTTCCAACAGTTATCAGGCTCTTGAATCTTCCCTTTTAACACTGATCTGCACCTATTGCAAGTCACATGTGGCACCAGGATTCATGAAAATACATTATCTATTTTGCATATTAATTGCTTCTTTCGATTTAATTCAATTAAGTGTACTGTGTCAGTTTGTCTGAAAAAGTAACAACAATCCTCATTATTTGCTCAAGGAACATGTGTCATCAAATTTGTTGTTTTATGGCTGCAGGATTGTGCATTAGAAGTGCAAAATTGCTATAAATTACAATTCCTTAAAAAAATGAATAACTAGTCATTTAAGAGAAGGTTGGATGTGTACATGGAGGTGAGGGGGTTGGAGGGTTATTGGCAGAGAGTGGGAGGTTTGAGCTAGTGGAGTTGTTCGAGTGAACTGGTGCGGACTCGAAAGGCTGACATGGCCTGTTTCTGCTCCATAAATGGTTATATGGTTATATAAGTAGCCTGCAGTATGCATACAGAATGTACATTGTACAGTGTGTATGATAACAAACTCATTGTCTTTATCACAGTACATGGTGAAAGAATTGAGAATTATAGGGCTTTGGAAAAGAAAAAATGCATTCACCTTCATTAAAGTCGCATTTGAAAAATGCAAATTCAGTGATATTTCCAGATATTCCCTGACAGCCTTTAATCCCTCTGTATAATTTGCACCATTATCAGCCATAAAAATGTCAAAAAATCCAGCAAAATCTTGCGGATTGTGACCAGCAACACTAAAGAATTGGTAGAGGTTCGGATACTTGAACAGAAATAAGATCAAGGGGTAGATCACAGTAGAGGCATAGAAGAGTAGAAAAATAGAAGCAAGAATAGATATTTATAGCCCACTGTCAAATATAATCCTAATTCTCCTCAGTATCATACACTCCCCATGCATATTGATGCCTTTTTGTGGTTGGAAATCAATTTATCCCCTTAAAAATATTTCTGAACACAGAGACTAATTGAAAGTCTGATTTTGCAACATCTGTCATTGTGCTCCATGTAAACTCTTTGTAAGGTCCACTGACAAATCCTGCTTTTGATGGGATTGACCAGCATGAAACCTATCCAACACTATCCCAGATTATATACAGTGCAGGGTCAACAAAATCCAATAGGATTTTCACTTATGGTGAAGGGAACAACATAACAGGATTAATGGTCACCTGGAGAAAAATGGATTAATTGGGGTAAACCAGCTCAACCTTATCAAGGGCAGATCATGTCTGACCAATATCACAGTGGAAACAAATCCTGATGAGCATAAAGCATTTGATATGGAGTACATGGACTCACAGAAGGCTTAAGATAAGGCTTATATACTGTAAAATGCTTCTCAATAAATTAAACTACATGGCAAAAATGGGCATTGTTGGCATGGATATAAAGTTGGTTAAGTCAAGTCAAGTTGATTGTCATTTGATTGTAAAAGTACAACCCAACAAAAAGGCTTCCTCTAGTCCTCAGTGCAAAACATGCAGACACACTACCAGACATAATGCATGTACAGACAAATAATACATATGCAGGACATACAAATAGATAAATAAATATTGTCTTGTACATATGAGAGTCTCGGATGTTTGGTGTAAGTAGTTTCTTTGGTTATTCAGCATTCTCACTGCCCATGGGAAGAGGCTAATGGAATGGGTCTGACAGGAGCAGCTGAAAGATGCTGTGTGTGGGGTGGAAGGGGTCCTCAGTGCTTTTGCATACCTTCTTCAGACAACAATCCTGGTAGATCATGTCAGTGTGGGAGGGAGACTCCAATGATCATCTCTGACACTCTTATGGTCATGTGGATTGACCCTTGATCCAGTTATCTGCAGCAACTGTAACACACTGTGATGCAGCTGGCCAGGACACCTTTGATAGAGCTCCTATAGAAGGTTAACATAATGGTGGCCAATAGCATTGTCTGCTTCAGTCTTCTCAGACTGTTGCATCTTCCTGACAAGTGAGAAGATGTTGAGTATTCATGATAGGTCACTAGTTAAGTGAATGCCAAGGAACTTGCTGTTCTCCACTCTCCCTACCACAGAGTTGTTGATGTGTAGTAAAGGGTGGTCATTCTTGGTCCTCCTGAAGTCTACAATCATCTCCATTTTCTTGTCCATGTTGAGACTCAAATTGTTACTTTCGCACCATTTTGCAAGATTTTCCACCTCTCCTCTGTTGTGCGACTCATCTTTGTTGCTGAAAGGCCAACTACCATTGTGTCATCTGCAAACTTGATGACATTGTTGGAGACAGATTTGGTGATGCAGTCGTGGGTCAGTCTCATGAACAGGATTGGGCTGAGCACACAACCCTGAGGTGCGCTGGTGCTCAGCGTGACGGTGCTCAGTACTCTGCTACCGACCTAAACAAACTGCAGTCTTTCCGTTACGGAGTCCAGGATCTAATTACAGAGAGGAGTGTTGAGTCCCAGAGAGGACAGCTTCTCCACCAGCCTTTGGGGAATGATTGTATTAAACGCGAACCTGAAGTCAATGAACAGCAGCCTGGCTATGAGGTGTCGTTCTCCAGGTGGCTTGGATGCAGTGAAGTGACAAGGCTATAGCATCATCTGTGGAATTGTTTCTTCTATAGGAAAATTGAAATGGATCCAGACTCTCTGGGACGTGTGCTTTGATGTATTCCACTACTACTTGGTGCAATGGAGCAGGTGTTCACTTGCTGTTGCTGTGGTTAAGTTTACTAGTTCATAATTTCTTACAAGCTCTGTGTGCCACTTAGAAGGCCAACATTTATTGCTCATCCCTCATTGAACTTAAAAAAGTGCTGGAGAGACAATTTGTTGAATCATTGCAGTATCCCGAGTTGAGGCACTCTCACGGTGCAACTGCAGAAGGTATTCCAGGATTTAGACAAGAGTAGATAGAAGAACAATGATAGAAACAACTTCTGATCTCACTGGACAAGACTTTGGGGAATGATTGTATTAAATGATTGTATTATGTACTTTGGGCTTCTGATCACAAAAATTACCTGAAACCTTTCCTATCATGTACTTTTTCATAGATATAACCTGTTTTTGTGATTTCTTGTTATATTTTTCATGAAGTGTAATGTCTTTGAAAATTCATTTTCTGCTTTCACACTTGGAATTCTTCCCTGCTAATCTTGGTGCAGTCAGTGATGAACATGGTGAAAGGTTTCACCAGGACATTGCAACCATGGAAAAGCATGCGGCATCAGGGCAACTTGAATCCATCAATGCTGGCTGATTCAATTTTATTTCAGGAAGCAAACCTTTTGAAACAAATTGTTGTCCAATGTGGCCACTTGATAAAATAATTTTATATGATCATGATAAGCATTGATAGCATGCACAGTCAGAATCATTTTTCCAAGGTAGAAGTATAACACACTGGAAGACATTTTTAAATGAATGGGAGGAAGTTTAAGGGAGATGAATTGTCATTTGTTTTTTTCATTGTACACAGTAGGTGCCTGGAACGGGCTGCCAGGAAAAGTGATGGAAGCAGACACAATTGTAGCATTCAATATGCTTCCAGATAGACATGGGACTTTGCAGGAAAAGGAGGGAACCATCTGCTGGAGAAACTCAGTGGGTCGACCGACTTCAATGGGAGATAAAGAATGCTCGATGTTTCAGGCCGGAACACTTCATCAGAACTGAAGGTGAAGGGGGACGATAGCCAATGCAATGAGGACAGGGTGGGAGGGGTAAGATAGAGGCCAGGAGGGATTTGCTGATCCAGGGAGCGGTGAAGAGTGACACAGATGGGGAGATGGAGGCATTTAATTGGCAGGTCCCAGGCAAAGGGAGAGAGAGGCAAAGGGAAAAGCAGGGGTGAGGTGAAGGAAAATGAGTGAAACAGGATTGGGTTTGCAGCATGGTAGAATGGAGTTGTTAAATGGAAACAAAGGCAACTGATGCTAGAATCTGATGACTAGAGAAGGGAATAATGGTGATATAATAGAAATATTGGGGAGAGGTGAACGGAGGGGGGGAGGGGGAAGGAGTGGGAGAATGCTGTTGATTCAACATAGCTGGAAGGGAGATGAGAGTAAGAGTAGGTGGGGGCTCAGTGGGAGTGAGTGGGAATGAGGGCAAAAATGGTGAGGAGGGAGAAGTACAGAAGTAGCTTGGAAAAAAAATGAGAGGAGAATCATTATCCAATGCTCCATCTATTGAGTTCCTCCAGCAAATTGTTTTTTTTTGCTCTAGATTTCTGCATCTGCGGCATCCTGTGTGACCTCAGTTTTTGGTAAGCCTGGCTCATGCCAGGTCCCGTACACCCCTTCTGCGGCACTCACGAAATATTGACTTGATAGCCATGATCCTGGGAGATCAGCCAGGTCATGAGGTTACAGAAGGTTAAGTCTGGTGTAGATCCAGGGAGATGACACCTGCTGTGGACCTCTTGAAATGGGGTGGTGGGGGGGGGGGGGGTGGCAGGAGAGGGAGGGGTGGAAATTGTAGTCAATTAAGAGAGGCTAGAGTTAATGTGGGCCATGAGCTCTTTTCAAAATATTGTAAAGTGCAGCTGAATGATGTAAACAAAAATTAAATGAGATCAAAAGAAAAATAGCTGGGCAATATATCTGATTCAATTGATTAAGGGGATCAGTATTTTGCAGCTGATTTAAAATGAATTGAATTGTAATAAGACACCATGTACTCACAATACATAAACAGAGTATAAAGATGAGTCACTTTGTGGAAGGATTTTTAAAAATTACTGCATGGATTACTTTGATCTAAGCTCATGTTAACCCTTAACAATTGGATGTTGATGACAGGATTTATCTTATGATATTAATTGTGAGATTTATCTTCTAACATTACTTGTGGTGTTTTTGTGTCCATGCTTGTCTCGGTACAACATTTCACCCAAAGGCTAAATAAAACATGCTTTGGGCCATTTTCACTCTCATCAGAAATGTTCGTTTTCTATAGTGACCCTAACCGTATGACTCTAAATATATTTGACATTAATTTTCGCAATAGCGACAGCAGCGTGTGTCCCAACATGACTCACAGGTCATGCAGCATTATAGGAAACAAGGGGTAACCTAAGTTTCGGACCTGAGGCCTTTGACAAGGTATCACACTCTTGTTTAGTTTAGAAGTTATGGATTACCCTAGGTCATTCTAAAAGGTAAAAGAAAACAATGGCTCAAACACTGATGCACGATTCTGCAGTCCATTCAGCACAACCTTTAATTGCATGCCACTTTATCAAAATTGATCATTCCCCAAAGGCTGGTGGAGAAGCCGTCCTCGCTGTCCTCCCAACACCCCTCTCTGTAATTGGAATCTCAACTTCCTAAGAAAGATCACAGTCCGTCGGGGTCGGTAGCAGAATGTTGAGCACTGTCACGCTGAGCTCTGACGCACCTCAGGGCTGTGTGTTCATCATTTTCTTGATCGTGCTACTGACCCACAACTGTATCACCAGAACCAGCCCCAACAGTGTCAACAAGATTACAGATGGCACGACAGTAGTCGGCCTCTTCAGCAACAATGGTGAGTCACACTATGGAGGAGGGATGGAAAATCTCGTGAAAAATATGTATGGTAGAGAGATGATTTTACCTGTATTGACAGAATTCCAGTCTTTGATTTCTTCTATACCAAAAAGGAGTTATATTTCTGTTACAAACCAAGTATTACAAGACAGTTTGGATAAGTTTGAATTGGAGAAATCTAAGCTTAAATGGGAAAATTATTTAGGTTTTGTTTTTTTTCTGAAGACTAATGGGCAGATATGTGTCATGACAGTGTTACTAAATTGACGAATGTGCGGTATGGAATGGTTAATTATAACTTTCTATGTCAGTTGTATTTAACACCAGAGAAATTGAAAAAGTATGGTTTTAGTAATTTGGATTCTTGTTTTAGATGTGATGTATGTAGTGGAACTTTTTTACATGCTGTTTCGTCTTGTGTGCATGTACAACCATTCTGGGATGAAATTAAGTTAATTTTGGAAAAATTATATAATTTTAGGTTACCATTAGATCCATCTATTTTTTTAATGGGTTATATGATTCCTTTAAGGGGATTAGGGTTGGATAAATTTCAAATTGCATTTATATATTTAGCATTGTCTGTAGCTCAAAATGTGTAGCAAGTACATGGAAAGATAATATAGTGATTAATATAATGCGATGGCATAATGAATTGAAAGCTTGTATTGTTATGGAAAAAAATACGTATAATTTACCTGACAATTATTCCTTTTTTGTTAATAAGTAGTTACCATATTTGGAATATATGCATTTAGATATATTTTGATTTATTATATGCTTTTAGTTCCTGTTTATATATTTTTAGCTCTCTTTAAGAGAGTTCGCTGATGGGGTGGGGGGGAGTGGGGACTTGATTTGTTTATTGATTTATTTTTTAATTTTTAAAAAAATATATACTCATAAAATTTTCTTTATGGAATGTATTTTGTATTACTATTAATGATTCTTTAAATAAATAAAGTTTAAAAAAAAAGAAAATCTTGTGATATGGTGCAAGAGTAGCCACCTGAGTCTTAACATGGTAATGGTGAAGGAGATAATTGTGGACTTCAGGTGGACGAGGGATGACCATCATCCATTACACATCAACAATTCTGTAGTAGAGAGAGTGGAGAGCAGCATGTTCCTTGGAGTTCATTTAACTAGTGACCTATTGTGGATGCTCAACATCTTCTCACTGTCAGGAAGGTGCTACAGCAATTGCACATTCTGAGTAGACTGAAACAGGCAAGACTACTGGCCACCATTATATCAACCTTCCATAGGACCTCTATCGAGAGCATCCTGGTCGGCTGCATCACAATGTGGTGTGGTTGCTGATATGAAATGGATTGGGTGTCAATCCTCAGGACCATAAGAGTGGCAGAGAGGATCACAGGAGTCTCCTTCCCCCAGTGATGTGATGTACTGGGATTGTTGTCTGAAGAGGATGTGCAAAGTCATTGAGGATCCCTTCCACCCGGCACACAACATCTTTCAGCTGCCTCCTTTTGGGAAGAGATACAGGAGTATAAAAGCCAGCTCCACCAGACTGAGGAACAGCTTCTTCCCGTAGGAAGTGAGAATGTTGAACAACCAAATGAACTGCTCACACTAACCATCGAAAACTCTCATTTGTACCAAACAATATTTTTGTATTTATATTTATAGATATAATATTTGTCCTGCATATGTATTATTTGTCTGTATGTGTGTTACATCTGGTTGTATGTCTGCATATTTTTACACTGAGGAGGGGTGAATGCTCTTTCATCAGGTTGTTCTTGTACAATCAGTTGACAATAAACTTGACTTGAAAATCGACATTAACAACCACCTTAACTTGTTTCTTTTAAAACAATTAAGTTTCTTTGTTGAAACTATGGATGGTGAAACATTCTTTAAATGCTTCAGATGCTGATACCATGCATGCACCTCAATATTCTTCCTATAACTATGGTCATATGAGATTTCAAAGGTAACTCCCACTCTCTGATAAAAGTCATTTTATTGAATGAATGAGTGAGTAATGTAGGGTAATGTTGGTGGTTAATGCCTTGTGTGGACGCATTGGGTCTGTTCCATGCTATCTTTCTGAGACTTGATTACCAGTGATGAATGGAGGATTTTATAATGTCCAGTTGCAGGCTTTATATTTTTGTCCTTATGAATTCATCACAAAATATTTTTGCATCCATAGAAATTAGTTAGATCAGGCATGATTAGTGTGGGTGGCACAGATAGTGTAGTGGTTAGAACAACACTATTACAGCACCAGTGACCAGTATTAAAATCCACCATTATCTGTAAGAAATTCATACTTTCTCCCCGTGACCACATGGGTTTCCTTTGGGTACTTCGGTTTTCAAAGTCATACGGGATTATCAGGTTAATTGGTCCAGCGATTGTAGTTGGGTGGCACAAGCTGCTCGGCCGGAAGGGCCTGTTACCATGCTGTATTTTTAAATTAAATTAAACTTTTAAAAATATACAACAAATCATAACCAGGACTTCAAACTAAAACTAATGTTGGAAATCTGAAACTCTGAACATGCACATAAAAACATTGCATTTTGGTTTTGCTGATTCAGACGAATTTAAGGGAGCTCAGTGATGGGACTAGAACATCTTTTATAAGTTATTTGACCATCATGAGGAGCAAGTCCCCCCAAGTTGCATCTTCTGTTGTGTCCCAGCCTCACCCAAAGTTCAAAGTCAAAGTTCAGATTTATTGTCAGAGACAATGCATGACATCACTTACAATCCTGAGATTCTTTTTCCTGTGGGCCAGGCAGAATTTCTACTTATCGGTAATACAAAAAAAGTAAACAAATAAAGAAATGCAAACAAACACACTGAAAATGTAGAAAAAATATTAATAATAAATAATGTGCAAACCTCTTAACAGCCTGCCTGTGCAAAGTGTGGGAGTAAGCCAATTCCAACACCATGCTTAAGCTGTTTGCATTCAATGCCTTTTAAACTTTGGATTCTGTGGTTCATAAGCCAGTTCTTCAACTGCATCCATGAGCTTCCCTATTTAATTGTAAGAAAGACATGTTACTGCAGAATAAGTGGCACAAAAGTGCTAAAAATGATGAGGCTCCATGATTTATCAGCAACATCAAGGAACTCTTCCACCTTATGCATTTGGACTAAATTGAAGAGGTGAAAGTACAAAATGTTTATACATTAACACTGGCTAACATCATCCCAGTGTGATATGTGACTCATTGAAATGTCTTGGATTTAACAGGATCTCAGCATCCTGTTTCTCCTACTCTCAATTTTATCTTTGCTGTTCTTGGTTTCCCAACTTACATTGAGAAAAGCCACATTGCAAATTGGCTCAATTTCTTTTTTAATTTGCCCACTCCTCTTCAGTGTAAACATGGAGGTTAGTATGACCTAAACAAAGAGCCAGCCACCTGTTATTTGCAGATAAAATTATTTGCATGACAGATTACACCATGGGCGGAAGAACTTCGCTGGGCAAACATAGAATTTTTAAACGACTGACATTGAAACAAAAGCTAAATTTCGGTGAAAGGTACAGATATAGATATCAATATTCATATACATTTTTGACCATGTAATTATGCAATATAAAGCACAACCCATTCATTTTTTTTTTGTTTGGCTACCTGAGTGGGGTTACAAACCCAGTTATTTAAAATGGTTTAGCATCTTTGTTAACTGCTCTCGCCACTGAGTCAAGAAGTTTATGAGTTAACCTTAATTCTAACTACTTGTGTAAAATATCCAGGTTGTATTCCAGTGTAGTACAGTGAGAGAGTGCCATTTGAGATGCTTTTTCTTTCAGATGAGATGCCTTCCCTTTCAAATGACCATGAAAGTTTCTTTGAACCCTCCTTCCCCTCCCACCCCCTTGCCCATGACCTGATTAACATTATCTCTCTTTCATGCCACAGAAAAAAAAAACATGAGTTATCAGGTCATTACCTCATTGTGGGAGCCTCCCATGTGCCAATTGGATGCTGTATTGCCTACGTGACTATAATAACAACTTCAGTGGTGCAATGGAACACCTTGAGATTGTGAAGGGTGCCGCGCAAACAGAAGTCCTTTATTTTCTATGACAGGAGAATGAGAAATATCAGAAAGATTTGTTGATTGTACAGGACCACACCTTGATACAATTGTAACTAATTTAAAGTCACCCTCACTTTATAAATTTATCTCTCTTCCATTGAACATGCTGTCTCATGTTAAGCTCGGGTTTATTGGAAACTAGTACCCTCCTAATAATAGAACAAAACTGGCTTGGGAACTTTTGTTCATGCTCTCCCCTCTGAATTAGGTGTGTTCCTTCCCCACAGCAATCTCGACATACACAGCTCAAACTAGATAGCCTCCTGTGCAATAGGTTGCTCCATTGGTTGGTGCACAAACTATGGTACTTTGCAGTTTTGGAAATGACGACCATAGATTTTAAAACATGAGGAAGGTAAGCCAAGCATTTTTAAAATGAACAGTTAAAAAAACGCAGGTGCTTTAAATCTGTAATTTAAAGTAGAAAATGATGGCAACTCATAGCAAGTCAGGTAGCATCTGTGGAAAGAGAATCAGTTAACATTTCAGGACTGACATCAGTAAGAAGGAAAAACAACTGGTTTACTTTCAGTTTCAGCAGGGTTTAGGGGAAATATGGCAAATGGAAAATCTTGCATTGGATGGGGGTGTTGCCATGGTGACTTGTCGATGAATGATAACACAGGACAACGAAGATTTTGCCTCATGAACAGTTTTGGGTGTATTTTAGGGTTTGGGGGCTGCTGATCACAAAAATCACCTTAAAATCTTCCTCTAACATACCATTTTTAGATATAACCTATTTTTGTGATTTCCTATTATATTTAAGTCTACCTCAAACATAAAAACTATAAAGAGCAAAATGTCATTAAAAATTCATTTTCTGCATTCGCACTTGGACTTCTTGGTGCAGTCAGTGACGAACATGGTGAAAGGTTTCACTAGGACATTATCACCATGGAAAAGCTGTATCAGGGCAACTGGAATCCATCATTGTTGGTCAACTATTTTTGGACATGGACACGAGAAGCATCAGATACTGAGTACAAATGAAAATCAGCGGCAAAATATTTTTAGGTCAATTGAACTAATGTACTCTGTCAGCATCATTATGTGATTGAATATGCTAAATTCAATAAAAGTTAATTCAATGTTTCTCCAACTTCCCATGTGATACAGCAAATATGAAATTATCTTTATGTTCAGCTTAAAGTTGCCTATCATAATCCCCAATTTCCTTTTCAGGAAGAAAACCTTTTGAAAAGATTTGTTGTCAGTGTAAAGTTTATGGTCATAGTCATTGCACAATGTTCATATGCCAAAAAGTTCTTACTTGCTGCAGATGAACATGTTGTTTAAAGAAAACAAGATCGTGTTATATGGTGAGCTCTCCACTGGCCACCGAGTTAGAGGTGCACCAAAGAAGAGGTACAAGGACTGCCTAAAGTAAGCTCTTGGTGCCTGCCACATTGACCACTACCAGTGGGCTGATATCGCCTCAAACCATGCATCTTGGCGCCTCATAGTTCAGCGGGCAGCAACCTCCTTTGAAGAAGACCGCAGAGCCCACCTCACTGACAAAAGACAAAGGAGGAAAAACCCAACACCCAATCCCAACCAACCAATTTTCCCTTGCAACCGCTGCAACCATGTCTGCCTGTCCCGCTTCGGACTTGTCAGCCACAAACGAGCCTGCAGCTGACGTGGACATTACCCCTCCATAAATCTTCGTCCGCGAAGCCAAGTCAAAGAAAGAAAGAAAAGTGCAAAACAACTAAAACACAATCACATGCTAAATACTTAATTGAATAAAAAAGAAAACAAATACACACAATAAATAGATATTAGATATTCACAGTTATCCCAATGCAACATAAAGTGACTTAGCATTGGGCTAGACTGTCCTTTTGTAATTAGTGTTACAAGGGGACATTCAAGAGCCTGATAGTTGTTGGTAGGAAACTGTTCTTGAACCTGAAGGTGCTGGACTTCGGGCTCTGTATCTTCTGCCTGAAACTGGCAGTGAGAAGACATTGTGATTAGGGTGACAGCATCTTCAGTGGATGGGAGGTCAGAGGCTGGGAAGGACTTGTCTTGATTTGTTACTTTCTGAAGCCTTCTGTGTTCCTGGGCAGTCAAATTCCTGAACCAGGCTATGATGCAACCAGTCAGTCTACTTTCCACAATTAAGACATGATTGATAGATTAGGAGCACAGTGATAGACAAGGAAAACAAAAAAAAAGCCTGTTGAAGCATCAATGTAAGGAATACATAGTAGAACGGACAATGCCTGTCGAGAGAGACAAAATAATATTAATGATAACTGGAAGAATATGTGTATGTATGGCCATTAGGTAATACCAGGAAGTCAGAAACTTCATTTCTGAGATTAAATTCCACATTAGCATATGACTTATAATTGATTTAGCCACAAAAGTAATCTCTATGAATTTGAGGGTTCATTATTCAATAGACAGCAAAGGTCTTTGAGCAGCAAGGTTAGTGCCATGTTATCATAGCACCAGCTATCAAGTTCCAGTCTGCCACTGTCTGACATTCTCTCTGTTACCGCATGTATTTCCTTCAAGTGCTCAGATTTCCTTCCACCTTCCAAAGATATATGGGGTTAGATGGTTAATTTGTCACAAGTGCATTTGGGCAGAACAGGCTAACATGCTGGATGGCCCTGTTACTGTACTGTGTCAAGAAATTTAAAAGTAATGACCTCTAAGCTGATTCAGCAGACTCAGTGGAGTGAGATTCCACAGCACCCTCTTATGAAGTAACCACCTTCTCAGTTTCATTGAACAAGAAAAGGATGAATGGTTGTTCTTCACATGAGAGGGTCAAGTAGGAATGTTTGCAAAGACATCAGTCCATGCCAATGAGTCTGATAACTCTTCAACTCATCCTAACATGTACCACTTACCTACATATAAGGGGCACTGTGGAGTGGCCAATTAACCTGCCAGTCTGCATATCTTAAGGATGTGGGAGGAAACCAGAATACCCAGGTAAACACAGAGTCACAGGGAGAAGGTACAGACTCCCCATAAACACCACCTGAGGTCAAGATTGAGTCTGGGCCTCAGGTGCTGGGAGGTTGAAGCCCTAACAATGAGCCACCAATGAGATATAGATGTCACCGTCAAGATCCATGATTTATATCCATGATTGACCATTCAACCAAGCAGTTTCCTCAACCATTTCACACCATAATTAATTGACAAACGTTGATGAATTTGGAGACACACTAGTGGAGCATGGAAGATTCAAAGACATTAAAGAACCCACTGGGTGTTTACAATTGTTGGTTAGTTCCATGTTCATCTAGAAATACTGGCTTTTTATTTCAATTTTACTTGGGAACTTGAATATAAATTTCTCAGTTGCCTCAGAGGGTTTGGAACTCAGTGTTTGATTTGTCCAGCCCTTTCATTCCCCCAATGGGTTTCTCTATCACTCTCATTACAAACCAATTGATCATTCCAACAAGTATTTCAGGAGAATGGACAGGCTTCAAGCCGAATGGACATGGAACAAGGTTACAGCTGATGAAACCGATGCTTTGGCAGAACACATTCATCATGAAGTTCATCTAGGCACTAGATCAGTGAGTAAAACGGTGTTTGATCCATGCCATTTCTGAGTCTGTAACCCACACAGACTTGACACTTTGCTGTCATGTGGCTCTCCAGAGGTTGCACAAGATGGTCAATGTGTGTCATTTCCTTCACAGTTGGACAAACAATATGACATGAGTCACGATGCTTCAGTAGAGGTAACAGAAGTGACCTTTCATGGACAAACAACATCATCTCACTTGTCAGGAAGACGCAACAGCAACTCCATTTACTGAGAAGACTGAAGCAGGCAAGGCTAATGGCCATTATTATGTCAACCTTCTACAGGAGCTTAATTAAGAACATCCTGGCCGGCTGCATCATAGTGTGGTGTGGTTGCTGCAGAGAAATGAATCGGAACTCAATCCAGGACCATAAGAGTGGCAGAGACATGATCTACCAAGATCATTGTCTGAAGAGGATAGGCAAAATTATTGAGGACCCCTTCCACCTTACACATAGCACCTTTCAGCTGCTTCCATCAGGGAAAAGATTCTGGAATATAAGATCCAGTACCACCAGGCGAAGAAACAGATTATTTCCATGGGAAGTGAAAATGTGGAACAACCAAAGGAATTGTTCACACTAATTGTCCGAGATTCTCACATTTCTGAAACAATATTTATTTATTTGTTTGTATATAGGAATGCTGAATATGCATTGGTTTTCTGTATGTGTGTAACATCTAATTGTGTGTCTGCGTGTTTTGCACCAAGGACCAGAGAACGCCATTGTGTTGGGTTGTATTGTGCAATCAGATGGACAATAAACTTGACTTGATTTGCTTTAGCAAAAAAAAAGTCCACCATTGCAACAAGTAATTCATATGGATGATTGATCTCTTAAGAAATTATGAATAGATACAGAAAGATATGGACTGAGGGCAGGTCAATGGGACTTGGCAAAATAACAATTCAGAACAGACTAGAAGTGCTTCAATGTTCAACAGTTCTAAGTTGAGCCAAAAGGACCGTTTTGATGCTATAAAACTCTATGAGTTTATGACTAAAAAGCCAGTATTGATTTTGAATATATACAGTTGTTGGCAGCTCCTACATTAACTATATCAACCACAAGCTAGATACAGACATGTTGGTTGGAAGCTTGAGAAACACAAAGACAATATAATTAGAGTTTCTACTGTGACAGGGATGAAAGACAATCTTTTAAAATTGCTCTATGATGCTATATTTCAAGTTTATTAATGTCGATTGCACCAATGCAACCTGATGAAACAGCATTTTCTGGTCCTCAGTGCAAAACATGTAGACATACAAAACACATACAGACTTCACTGTTGATTCCAATGTTGCACATGTTAAAATGAACTGCATTTTAAGAACACCTTTCATAACATTCAGCATTATTTTTAATCCAACAAAACTGGATAGATACATGGATGGGAGAGGTCTGGAGGGTTATGAAATGGGTGCAGGTCAGTGGGACTAGAGGAGTGATGTCTCAGCACAGACTAGAAGGGTCAAATGGTCTGTTTTCTGTGTTGCAGTTTTCTATGGTTCT